>NW_024745256.1:0-21061 GCF_018991925.1 Homarus americanus | reverse complement strand
GTGCTTGCGAGGTGTGAGGTGTACCTGGGGAGTGTCTGGGGTGTACCTGGAGTGTCTGGGGTGTGCCTGGGGTGTCTGGGGTGTGTACCTGGTGAGTGTCAGAGGTGTTGCCTGGAATTGTCAGGGGGGTGTGCCTGGGGTGTCAGAAGTGTACCAGGAGTGTCAGTGGAGTACCTGGGAGTGTCAGGGTGTACCTGGGGAGTGTCAGGTACAAAGTGTCAAAGGTGTGCCTGGCAGTGTCAGCGGTGTGCCTGGGAGTGTCAGAGGTGTGCCTGGGGGTGTCAGAGGGTGTGCCTGGGTGTCTGAGGTGTACCTGGGGTGTCTGGGGTGTACCTGGGGTGTCAGAGAAGCACCAGGGGTGTCACAGTGCCTGGGGTGTGAGGTGTGCCTGGGGAGTGTGCAGAGATGTACCTGGGGTGTCAGGGTGTATCTGGAGTGTCGGACGTGTGCATGGGGGTGTCAGGGGTGTACCAGGGGAATGTCAGTGGAGCCACTTGGGAGTTTTCAGAGGTGTACACCAGGGTGTCAGAGGTGTATTTTGGAGTGTCAGAGGTGTACCTGGGGTGTCCAGGTGTACTTGCCGAGTGTAAGTGTGCCTGGAAGTGTCAGAGGTGCCTGGGGTGTCAGAGGTGTGCCTGGGGTGTCAGGGCGTACCTGGGAGTGTCAGAGGTGTACCTGGGGTGTCAGGGGTGTGCCTGGGAGTGTCAGAGAGAGGTACCTGGGGTGTCGGAGGTGTGCAGCAGGTGTGGAGGTGTACCTGGGGAACCATCATGGTTGTACCTGGGGTGTCAGAGGTGTGCCTGGGGTCTCAGAGATGGCACCTGGGAGTGTCAGAGGAGTGTATGGGAGTGTTGGACGTGTGCCTGGGAGTGTCAGAGGTGTACAAGGAATGTCAGTGGAATCCTGCAGGAGTGTCAGAGGTGTGCCTCTAGAATGTCGAGGTGGCCTGGGGAGTGTCAGGGGTGGCATACCAGGGGTATCAGTCGGAGTCCTGGGAACATCAGAGGTGTACCTGGGAGTGTCTGAGTTGTACCTGGGAATGTGTCTGGGGTGTGCCTGGGAGTGTCAGAGAGTACCAGGAGTGTCACGGGAGTGCCTGGGGAGTGTGGAGGTGTACCTGGGGTGTGAGAGGTGTACCTAGGGTGTCTGGGGTGTGCCTGGGGGTGTCAGGTATGCTTGGGGTGTCTGAGGTGTGCCTGGGTGTGTCTGAGGTGTACCTGGGGTGTCAGGGGAGCTCCAGGAGTGAAGGGTGTGCCTGGGGTGTCAGAGGGTGTACAGGAATGTCTGGGGGTGTGCCTGGGAGTGTTAGATGTGCCAGAGGTGTCAGAGGTGTGCGTGGGGTGTGGGTGTGCCTGGGAGGATCAGGGGTTTAACTCTGAGTGTCGGAGTTGTGCCTGGGGTGTCGGAGGGTGAACCTAGGGGTGTCAGAAGTGTGCTGGGGAGTGTCGGGTGCCTGGGGTGTCAGGGGTGTGCCTGGGGTGTCAGAGGTGTACCAGGGAGTCAGTGGAGAACCTGGGGTGTCAGAGGTGTGTGCCAGGGTGTCGGAGGTGTGCCTGGGGTGTCAGGGCTATACCAGAGACAGTAAGTGCCTGGGAGTGTCAGAGGTGTACAAGGTGTCAGAGGTGTATCTGGAGTGTCAGAGGTGTATCTAGGAGTGTTGGACGTGTGTACCTGGGAGCGTCACAGGTGTACCAGCTAATGTCAGTGGAGGAAACCTGGGAGTGTCAGGGGTGTGCCTGGGAGTGTCAAGGTGGCACAGTGTCTGGGGTGTATCTGGGGAGTGTCAGAGGTGTACCAGGGGAGTGTCAGAGGAATGCCTAGGAGTGTCAGGGGTGTACCTGGGGAGTGTCAGAGTGTACCTAGGAGTGTCAGGAGGTTTACCAGGGTGTCAGGTTGTACCTGGGAGTGTCGGAGGGAGGAGGACCTGGGGTGTCAGAGGTGTACCTGGGAATTATCAGAGGGTGAACAGGGAATTGTTGATCAGGCTGCAGGAGTGTCAGAGGTGTACCAGGGAGTGTCAGTGGAGTACCTGGGAGTCTCAAAAGGAATTGTGCACCAAATTATCAGAGGTGTACCTGGGAATATCGGAGGTGTACCTGGGAATATCAGAGATGTGCCTGGGAGTGTCAGAGGTGTACCTGGGAGTGTCAGAGAATTGTGCCTGGAATTGTCACAGAATGCCTGCAGTTCAGACGTGTGCCTGGCGTGTTAGGAGGTGTATCTGGGAGTGTCAGAGATGTGCCTGGGAGTGTCAAACGTGTCTGGGAATGTCAGACGTGTGCCTGGGGTGTCAGAGGTGTACCAGGGAATGTCAGTGGAGGTGCTTGGGAGTGTCAGGAGGTGTGCCTGGGGAGTGTCAGAGATGTACCTTGGAGTGTCAGAGGTGTGCCTGGGAGTGTCGGGTGTACCTGGGTGTCAGAGGTGTACCTGGGAGTGTCAGCGGTGTACCTGGGGTGTCAGAGGTGTACCAGGGAATGTCAGTGGAGTACCTGGGGTGTCAAGGTGTGCCTGGGAGTGTCAGAGGTGTGCCTGGAATGTGAGGTGTACCTGGGGAGTGTCAGAGGTGTGCCTGGGGAGTGTCAGGGTGTGCCTGGGGTGTCAGAGGTGTGCCTGGGAGGGTCAGAGGTGTGCCTGGGGAGTGTCTTGGGTGCCTGGGAGTGTGAGGTGTACCTGGGAGTCTCAGAGATGTACCTGGGAGTGTCAGGGTGTATAGAGTGTTTGACGTGTGCCTGGGAGTGTCAGAGGTGTACAAGAATGTCAGTGGAGATCTGGAGTGTCAGAGGTGTACCTGGGGGTGTGTCGGAGGTGTGCGTTGGAGTGTCAGGGGTGTATGGGGTGTTGAATATGTGCAAGAGAGTGTCAGAGGTGTGCGTGGGAGTGTCAGAGGTGTGCCTAGGAGGATGGGAGGTTTAACTCTAGTCAGGCCACCTGGGGTGTCGGAGAGTGAACCTAGGAGTGTCAAGTGTGGGAGTGTCGGAAGTGTACCACAAGTGTCAGGGGGTGTACCTGGGAGTGTCAGAGGTGTGTACCCAGGAATGTCATTGGAGAACCTGGGAGTGTCAGAGGTGTGCCAAGTGTCAGGTGTACCTGGGAGTGTCAGGGCTATACCAGGGGAGTGTCAGTAAAGTACCTGGGAATGAAAGTGTGCCTGAAATTGTCGAGTGTATCTGGGGTGTCAGGGTGTATCTGGGAGTGTTGGACGTGTACCTGGGAGCGTCACAGGTGTACCAGCTAATGTCAGTGGAGAACCTGGGAGTGTCAGGGGTGTACCTGGGAGTGTCAAGGTGTCACAGTGTCTGAGGTGTATCTGGGAGTGTCAGAGTGTACCAGGGGTATCAGAGAATACCTAAGGTGTCAGAAGGTGTACCTAAGTGTCAAGGTGTACCTAAGGTATCCGGGGGTTTACCTAAGGAGTGTCGGAACTGTACCTGGGAGTGTCGGAGAGGACCTGGGAGTGTCAGAGGTGTACCTGGGAGTATCAGAGGTGAACCAGGGAGTGTCAGTGAAATTACCTGGGAGTCAGAGGTGTACCAGGGAGTGTCAGTGGAAATGCCTAGAGTCTCAAGGTGTACCTAGGAGTATCAGGGTGTACCTAGAATATCGGAGGTGTACCTGGGAATATCGGAGATGTACCTGGGAGTGTGTCAGAGGTGTACCTGGGAGTGTCAGAGGTGTACCTGGGGAGTATCACAGGGCCTCTCGAACGTGTACCTGGCAGTGTCAGAGTGTACCTAAGTGTCAGAAGATAATATAGAATTAATCAAACATATCAGGAGTGTGCCTGGGAATATCGGAGTGTACCTGGGAGTGTCAGAGGTGGCCTGGGAGTTCAGAGGTGAACCAGGGAGTGTCAGAGGAGTGCCTGGGAGTGTCAGAGGTGTACCAGGAGTGTCAGTGGAGTGCCTGGAAGTCTCAAAGGTGCCTGGGGAGTATCAGAGGTGTACCTGGGAATATCGGAGGTGTACCTGGGAATATCGGAGATGTGCCTGGGGAGTGTCAGAGTGTGCCTGGGGTGTGACAAAGGGTGTGCCTGGGGTGTCACAGGGGTGCCTGGGGAGTGTTGGGGTGCAGTGTGGTGTGACTAGGTGTTGGACGTGTGCCTGGGAGTGTCAGGGGTGTACAAGGGAATGTCAGTGGAGATCCTGGGAGTGTCAGAGGTGTGCCTGGGAGTGTCAGGTGTGTACCTGAGTGTCAGGGGTGTGCCAGGGGTGTCAGTCAGGTCCTGGGGTGTCAGAAGTGTGCCTGTGGTGTCTGAGTTGGCCCTGGGGAGTGTCTGAGGTGTGCACAAGTGTCAGAGAAGTGCCAGGAGTGTCACAGGAGTCCTGGGAGTGTCAGAGGGTGTACCGTGGGGTGGCTGGGGTGTGCCGGGGTGTCTGGTGTGCCTGGCAGTGTCTGGGGTGTGCCTGGCAGTGTCTGGGGTGTGCCTGGCAGGGGCCCGCAGTGTGCCAGGTGGTGTCAGCGGTGTGCCGGGGTGTCTGGGGTGTGCCTGGGGTGGCAGAGGTGTGCCTGGGGTGTCAGGGGTGTGCCAGGGAATGTCAGTGGAGTAGGTGTCAGAGGTGTGCCTGGGGTTTCAGAGGTGTGCCTGGGATTGTCAGAGGTGTACCTGGGTCAGGGTGCCTGGGGTGTCGGAGGTGTGCTTGCAGTGTGAGGGTGTGCCTGGGGTGTCTGGGGTGTGCCTGGAGTGTCTGGGGTGTGCCTGGGGTGTCTGGGGTATGCCTGGTGAGTGTCAGGGAGTGTGCCTGGGGTGTCAGAGGTGTGCCTGGGGTGTCAGGGGTACGCAGGGAGTATCAGTGGAGTGCCTGGGGTGTCAGGGGTGTACCTGGGAGTGTCGGAGGTATGCAAGGAGTGTCAAGGTGTACCTGGCAGTGTCAGCGGTGTGCCTGGGGTGTCAGAGGTGTTGGGTGTCAGGGGTGTACCTGGGGTGTCTGGGTGTGCAGTGTCTGGGTGTGCCTGGGGTGTCAGAGGCACCAGGTGTTCAGGAGTGCCTGGAGTGTGAGAGGTGTGCCTGGGGTGTCAGAGATGTGCCTGGGGTGTCAGAGGTGTATCTGGGGAGTGTCGGACGTGTGCATGGGAGTGTCAGAGGTGTGCCAGGGAATGTCAGTGGGTACTTGGGAGTTTCAGAGGGTGTACCTGGGGTGTCAGAGGTGTGCAGCAGGTGTCAGAGGTGTACCTGGGGAGTGTCAGAGGTGTGCCTGGGAGTGTCTGAGGTGTGCCTGAGTGTCAGGGGGAGAACCAGGAGTGAAAGAGGTGTGCATGGGGTGTCAAGGTGCAGAGGGTGTCTGAGGGGGTGTATCTGGGGTGTCAGAGTGTGCAGAGTGTCAGAGATACCTGGGAGTGTCAGAGTGTGCCTGGGGTGTCAGAGTGTGCCTAAGGGTATCGGAGGTTTACCTGGGAGTATCAGAGGTGTACCTGGGAGTGTCAGAGGTGTGTACCTGGGGAATGTCAGAGGTATGCCAGGAGTGTCAGTGAAGTAACCTAGAGTCTCAAGGTGTGCCTGGGAGTATCAGAGGTGTACCTGGGAATATCAGGTGTGCTGGGAATATCAGGTGTGCCTGGGAGTGTCAGAGGTGTGCCTGGGGTCTCAGAGGTGGACCATGGAGGTCAGAGGGAGTGCAAGTGTCAGAGGTGTGTGCAGAGTGTCAGTGGTGCCTGGGGAGTCTCAAAGGTGTGCAGGAGTATCAGGGTGTACCTGGATATCGAGTGTGCCTGGGATATCGAGATGTGCCTGGGGTGTCAGAGGTGTACCTGGAGTGTCAAGGTGTGCCTGGGGTGTCACAGGAGTGCCTGGGATTGTCGAGGTGTGCCTGGCAGTGTCAAGGTGTGCCTGGGTGTCAGAATATGCCTGGGAGTGTCAAGGGGTATCTGGGAATGTCGGATGTGTGCCTGGGAGTGTCAGAGTGTGCAGGGAATGTCAGTGGATGCTTGGGAGTGTCAGAGGTGTGCCTGGGGTGTCAGAGATGTGACCTGGAGTGTCAAAGGTGCCTGGTGTCAGAGGTGTGCAAGTGTCTGGGTGCCTGGGGTGTCAGAGGTGTGCCTGGGATTGTCAGAGGTGTACCTGGGATGTCAGGTGTGCCTGGGTGTCAGGTGTGCCTGGGAGTGTGTCGGAGGTGTGCTTGCAGTGTGGGGGTGTAGCTAGGTGTGCTGGGGTGTGCAGGTGTCTGGGGTGTGCCTGGGGAGTGTCTGGGGTGTGCCTGGTGGTGTCAGAGGTGTGCCTGGAGTGTCAGGGAGTTAAGCTGGGGTGTCAGAGGTGTGCCAGGGGTGTCAGTGGTGCCTGGGGTGACAGGGGTGTACCTGGGAGTGTCAGGTATGCAAGGTGTCAGGGTGTGCCTGGCAGTGTCAGCTGGGTACCTGGAGTGTCAGAGGTGTGCCTGGGAGTGTCAGAGGTGTGCTGGGTGTCTGAGGTGTGCCTGGGGTGTCAAGGTGTATCTGGGGAATGTCGGATGTGTGCACAAGTGTCAGAGGTGTACAGGGAATGTCAGTGGAGTACTTGGGAGTGTCAGAGGTGTGCCTGGGAGTGTCAGATGTGCCTGGGGTGTCAAGGTGTGCCTGGAGTGTCAGAGGTGTGACCTGGGAGTGTCAGAGGTGTACCTGGGGTTTCAGAGGTGTACCTGGGATTGTCAGGGTGTGCCTGGGAATGTCAGAGGTGTACCTGGGGAGTGTCAGGTCTTGCAGTGTGAGAGTGTGCCTGGGGTGTGTCTGGGGTGCCTGGGTGTCTGGGGTGTTCCTGGGTGTCTGAGGTGTACCTGGTGAGTGTCAGAGGTGTGCCTGGGAGTGTCAGAGGTGTGCCTGGGGTGTCAGGGGTGTGCAGGGGTGTCAGTGGAGTACCTAGTGTCAGGGGTGTACCTGGGGGTGTCGGAAGTATGCAAGGAGTGTCAAAGGTGTACCTGGCAGTGTCAGCGGTGTGCCTGGGGTGTCAGGGGGTGTGCCTGGGAGTGTCAGGTGTACCTGGGGTGTCTGAGGTGTGCCTGAGTGTCTGAGGTGTGCCTGGGGTGTCAGAGAAGCACCAGAGTGTTACAGGGTACCTGGGAGTGTGAGAGGTGTACCTGGGGAGTGTCAGGGATGTGCCTGGGAGTGTCAGAGGGTGTACCTGGGATGTCGGACGTGTGCATGGGAGGTGTCAGAGGTGTACCTAGGAATGTCAGTTGGGTGCTTGGGGTTTCAGAGGTGTGCCTGGGAGTGTCAGAGGTGTACCTTGGAGTGTCAGAGGTGTACCTGGGGTGTCAGAGGTGTACCTGGAGTGTCTGAGGTGTACCTGGGGTGTCAGGGAGGAACCAGGGAGGTGAAAGAGGTGCCTGGGAGCGTCAAAGGTGTACCAGGGAGTCTGGAGGTGTATCTGGGGTGTCAGAGGTGTACCAGGGGAGTGTCAGAGGAATACCTGGGGAGTGTCAGAGGTGCAAGTGTCAGAGGTGTGCCTAGGAGTATCGGAGGGGTTTACCTGGGAGTATCAGAGGTGTGCCTGGGAGTGTCAGAGGTGTACCTGGGAATGTCAGAGGTATACAGGGAGTGTCAGTGAAGTAACCTGGGGTCTCAAGGTGTACCTGGGAGTATGAGGTGTACCTGGGAATATCAGGTTGTAACTGGAATATCGGAGGTGTACCTGGGTGTCAGAGGTGTACCTGGGAGTCTCAGAGGTGAACCAGGGAGTGTCAGAGGGTACCTGGGAGTGTGGGTGTACCAGGGGTGTCAGTGGAGTACCTGGGTCTCAAGGTGTACCTGGGAGTATCAGGGTGTGCCTGAGAATATCGGAGGAGTGTACCTGGGGAATATCGGAGATGTGCAAGTGTCAGAGGTGTGCCTGGGAGTGTCAAGGTGTGCCTGGGGAGTGTCACAGGAGTACCTGGGATTGTCAGAGTGTGCCTGGCAGTGTCAAGGTGTGCCTGGGAGTGTCAGAGATGTACTTGGGTGTCAAGGTGTATCTGGGAATGTCGGATGTGTGCACCTGAGTGTCAGAGGTGTGCAGGGAATGTCAGTGGAGTACTTGGGAGTGTCAGAGGTGTACCTGGGAGTGTCAGAGATGTACCTGGGAGTGTCAAAGGTGTGCCTGGGGTGTCAGAGGTGTTCCTGGAGTGTCAGAGGTGTACCTGGGGTTTCAGAGGGTGTGCCTGGGATTGTCAGGGTGTGCCTGGGAATGTCAGAGGTGTAACCTGTGTGTGACACGAAATAAACAGGAAGAGAATACATATATAGGAAGTCTAGAGGTAGGAATGTAAAGATAGGAAACTTGGTAGCGTGGCCTGGATGTTTGTTTGCACAGCGTCACTACGCTTATCTTATCTCGTATGTCAATACACATATATCACTTCTTAAAGGGACAACTTTAAACACCTCTTGATACAACTATTTATTACTTCACTCAATGACATGGACACATTAATATCACTATTATATCAGGGTACTAACACATCATGCTTTACGTTACTTGACACTGCTCTCGGACACACCTGAATGAATACACTTCCACAGTAGGTAACTCACCCTAGGACGTTCTGACAAGACTCACGTGTGACCCTGACGTAGGCCCAGTGAATGCTTGGCTGGGCTGCCTTCATCACAGGGAGAGTCTGCTTGGCTGCGATGCCGTCTGGTCGGAAGGTCTCCTCCGACCTGAGAGACGTGCGTGACTCTGCTTAGTGAACCGAGTGACGACCCGAACGGGAGAGATGACAGCAACCAGAATGAGAATCGTAATGGAATCCCAGATGGTATGCCCGTGGACGGGACTGTGGGGCCTTTATATGGGGTCGGCCCAGCCGCTTCTGACCTCTAACAATTAACACTAAACTGGTTTGATCTGGATAATGTGTGCAGGTGTGGTCCTGGCCAGGTGTCTTGGCTAGGTGCGGTTGTAGGTCACCGCCTCCGTGTAGGCGAGGTCAAGTCCTTGGGTCGACCTGAGGTGTCAGCCCGGAATGCGGTGGTACCACGAGGTCTGTGGTGTGCTGTTATATGTGACATAATTCTGGGCTGTAGGTTTGGTCTGACAATCACTCATTACACCTGGGAGTGTCAGAGGTGTAACTGGGAGTGTCGGAGGGTGACTTCTTGAGTGTGAAAGTGTACCTGGGAGTGTCTGGGGTGTACCTGGAGTGTCTGGTGTCCTGGGGTGTCTGGGGTGTGCCTGGTGGTGTCAGAGGTGTGCCTGGGGTGTCAGAGGTGTAACTGGGAGTGTCAGGGGTGCCAGGGTGTCAGTGGAGTACCTGGGGTGACAGGGGTGTGCCTGGGAGTGTCGGAGGTATACAAGGGTGTCAGAGGTGTACCTGGCAGTGTCAGCGGTGTACCTGGGAGTGTCAGAGGTGTGCCTGGGGAGTGTCAGGGGTGTACCTGGGAGTGTCTGAGGTGTGCCTGGGAGTGTCAAAGGTGTATCTGGGAATGTCGGATGTGTACCTGGGGAGTGTCAGAGGTGTACCAGGGAATGTCAGTGGAGTACTTGGGAGTGTCAGAGGTGTGCTTGGGAGTGTCAGAGATGTCCTGGGGTGTCAAGGTGTACCTGGGGTGTCAGATGTGAACCTGGAGTGTCAGAGGTGTACCTGGCAGTGTTGGTGTGCCTGGGAGTGTCAGAGGTGTACCAGGGAATGTCTGAGGTGTGCCTGGGGTGTTGGATGTGCCAGAGTGTCAGGGGTGTGCGTGGGGTGTCAGGGGTGTGCCTGGAGGTGTCAGAGGTGTGCCTGGGGTGTCAGGGTGTGCCTGGGAGTGTCGGAGGTGTACCTGGGGAGTGTGTGAGAAGTGTGCCTGGGGTGTCTGGGGTGTGCCTGGGGAGTGTCAGAGGTGTGCCAGGGGTGTCAGTGGAGTACCTGGGGAGTGTCAGGAGGTGTACCTGGGGAGTGTCAGAGGTGTGCCTGGGTGTCAGATGTCGGTGTCAGATTTCCTGGGATGTCAGAGGTGTCCTGTCGAGTGTGGGGGGAGTGTCAGTGGGGTGCCTGGGAGTGTCAGCGGTGTACCTGGGGGTGTCTGAGGTGTACCTGGGGTGTCAGAGGTGTGCCTGGGAGGGTCAGAGGTGCCTTGGGGAGTGTCAGAGGTGCACCTTGGGTGACTGAGGTGGCCTGGGGTGTCTGAGGTGTGCCTGGCAGTGTCTGAGTGTACCTGGCAGTGTCTGGGGTGTGAGTGTCTGGAGGTGGGTACCTGGCAGGTCTGCTGAGGTGTGGCCTGGCAGTGCCCCGGTGTACCTGGGAGTGTCAGCGGTGTACCTGGGGAGTGTTAGGGACGTATCAGGGAGTGACAGAGGAGCACCTTGGAGGTCAGAGGTGTACCTGGGAGTGGAGAAATGTACCTGGGAGGCCTGGGGTGTACCTGGGAGGCAGAGGTAAAACGGAGTGCTGGGTAAAATGGGGAATGTCAGTGGAGTACCTTGGGAGTGTCAGGAGGTGTACCTGGAGGCCAGAGGTGTACCTGGGAGGTCAGAGGTACCTGGGAGGCCAGAGGCGGCACCTGGGAGTGTCAGAGGTGTACCTTGGGAGGCCAGAGGTGTACCTGGGAGGCTCAGAGGCACCTGGGAGGTCGGAGGTGTACCTTGAGTGCCGGAGGTGTACCTGGGAGGCCAGTAGGTGTACCTGGGAGGCCAGAGGTGCCCCAGCCCCAGAGATGTACCTGGGAGTGTCAGAGGTGTATCTGGGGAGTGTTGGACGTACCTGGGAGTTTCAGAGGTGTACAAGGGAATGTCAGGAGATCCTGGGAGTGTCAGAGGTGTACTCTTGGAGGTTGAGGTGCACGGGAGTGTCAGGGGTGTACCAGGGAGTGACAGAAGTCGAGTCCCTGGGAGGTCAGAGGTGTACCTGGGAGTGTCTCTGTTGTACCTGGGAGGTTCCGAGGTGTACCTGGGAGGTCAGGAGAAGTACCAGGAAGTGCTCACAGGAGTACCTGGGAGTGTGAGAGGTGTACCTTGGGAGTGTGAGAGGTGTACCTAGGAGGTCTGAGGTGCACCTGGGAGGTCAGGGAGGCATACCTGGGAGTGTCTGAGGCGTACCTGGAGTGTCTGAGGTGCACCTGGGAGGTCAGGGGAGAACCAGGAGGAAAGAGGTGTACCTGGGAGTGTCAGGAGGTACCAGGGAATGTCTGAGGTGTACCCAGAGTGTTAGATATGTACCAGAGAGTGTCAGAGGTGTGATGCTGGGAGTGTCAGAGGTGTGCCTTAGAGGATCGGAGGCTGAACCTGAGTGTCGGAGCTGTATCTGGGAGTGCCGGAGGTGTACCCAGGAGTGTCAGAAGTACTGGGAGGTCGGAGGTGCCTGGGAGTGTCGGGGGGTGTACCTGGGAGTGTCAGAGGTGTACCAGGAATGTCAGTGGAGAACCTGGGAGGTCAGGAGGCACCTGGAGTGTCGGAGGTACCTGGGAGTTAGGGCTATACCAGGGAGTGTCAGTAAAGTACTTGGGAGGTCAGAGGTGTACCTGGGAGTGTCAGGAGGTATCTGGGAGTGTCAGAGGTGCATCTGGGAGCAAGGACGTACAGGAGCGTCACAGGTACCAGCGCTAATGCCGTGGAGAACCTGGGAGCCATTAGGTGTACCAGTGTCAAAGGTGTACCAGGAGGTCTGAGGTGTATCTGGGAGGTCAGAGGTGTACCAGGGAGTGTCAGAGGAATACCTAGGGAGGTCAGAGGTGTACCTGGGAGTGCTCAGAGGTGTACCCTAGGAGTATCGGAGGTTTACCTGGGAGGCTGGAGTTGTACCTGGGGAGCAAGTCGGAGGAGGACCTGGGAGTTGGGGAGGTGTACCTGGGAGCATCAGAGGTGTACCTGGGAGTGTCAGAGGTTTACCTGGGAATGTCAGAGGTATACCAGGGAGTGTCAGTGAAGTTCCTGGGAGTCTCAAAGGTGTACCTGGGAGAACTGGTAGAGGTGAACCTGGGAAAATCGGAGGTGTACCTGGGAATATCGGAGGTGTAACTGGGAGTATCAGAGGTGTACCTGGGAGTCTCAGAGGAACCAGGGAGTGTCAGTAGAGTACCTGGGAGTGTCAGAGGTGTACCAGGGAGTGTCAGTGGAGCACCTGGGAGTCTCTGAAGAAACTGGAGTATCAGAGGTGTACCTGGGAATGGCTCGGAGGTGTACCTGGGAATATCGGAGATGTACCTGGGAGGTCAGGAGGTGCACCTGGGAGGTCAGAGGTGTACCTGGAGTGTCACAGGAGTACCTGGGACTTCACGTGTAATCTGGCAGTCAAAGTTGTACCTGGGAGGTCAGGAGATGTACCTGGGAGGTCAACCGTGTATCTGGGAAATGCCGACGTGCACCTGGGAGTGTCAGGAGGTACCAGGAATGTGTGGAGAACCTGGGAGGTCAGGAGGCACCTGGGAGGTCAGGAGGTGCACCTTGGAGTGTCAGAGGTGTACCTGGGGAGTGTCGGAGGTGTGCCTGGGAGTGTCAGAGGTGTACCTGGCAGTGTCAGCGGTGTACCTAGGGAGGCCAGAGGTGTACCAGGGAATGTCAGGTGAGTACCTGGGAGTGTCAAAGGTGTGGCTCTGGGAGGCCGGGTGTGTACCTGGAAGTGTCAGAGGTGTACCTGGGAGTGTCAGAGGGGTACCTGGGAGGTTGGGGAGGTGTACCTGGGAGTGTCAGGAGGTGTACCTGGGAGGTTCATAAAATTTGGAGTGTCAGGGGAGAACCAGGGAGGAAAGAGGTGTACCTGGGAGTGTCAAAGGTGTACCAGGGAGTGTCTGAGGTGTATCTGGAGGCCAGAGGTACCAGGAGGTCAGAGGAATACCTAGGAATGTCAGAGGTGTACCTGTATGTCAGAGGTACCTTGAGTATCGGAGGTTTACCTGGAGAGTGTCGGAGTTGTACCTGGGAGTGTCGGAGGACCTGGAGTGTCAGAGGTACCTGGGAGTACCAGAGGTGTACCTGGAAGTTTCAGAGGTGTACCTGGGAATGTCAGAGGTATACCAGGGAGCACAGAAGTACCTGGGAGCTCTGAAGGTACCTGAGAGCATCAGGAGGCATCTTGGGAATATCGGAGGTGTACCTGGGGAATATCGAAGGTGTACCTGGGATTATCAGAGGTGTACCTGGAGTCTCAGAGGTGAACCAGGGTGTCAGAGGAGTACCTGCAGTGTCAGAGGTGTACCAGGGAGTGTCAGTGGGAGTACCTGGGGTCTCAAAGGTGTACCTGGAGACTAGAGGGCAATCAGAACATTTCTGAGGTACCTGGGAATATCGGAGATGTACCTGGGAGGCCAGGCACCTGGGAGAAGTCAGAGGTGTACCTGGGAGTGTCACAGGAGTGACTGGGATTGTCACACGTGCACCTGGCAGTGTCAGAGGTGTACCTGGGGAGTGCTCAGAGATGTCTGGGAGGTCAAACGTGTATCTGGGAATGTCGGACGTGTACCTGGGGAGGTCAGGGGAGGTGCAAATTAGGAATGTCAGTGGAGCACGGGAGGTCAGGAGGTGTGCCTGGGAGTGTCAGAGGTGTAATTTTGAGGCCAGGAGGTGCACCTGGGAGGTGTCGGAGGTGTACCTGGGAGTCGGAGGTGTACCTGGGAGGTGGAGACAGGCACCTGGGAGTGAGTGGTGTGTACCTGGGGTGTCAGAGGCACCTGGGAGGCTGGTCAGGGGTGTACCAGGGAGGTCAGTGGAGTACCTGGGAGGCCAGAGATGTACCTGGGAGGCCAGAGGTACCTGGGAGGTCAGAGCTGTACCCAGGAGGCCAAAGGTGTACCTGGGAGTGTCGGAGGTGCACCTAGGAGGTAAGAAGTGCACCTGGGAGGCCGGAGGTACCTGGGAGTGTCGGAGGTGTACCTGGGAGTGTCAGAGGTGTACTTGGGAGGTCAGTGAACACCTGGGAGGTCAGCGGTGTACCTGAGTGTCTGAGGTATACCCGGAGTGTCAGAGGTGTGCCTGGGAGTGTCAGAGGTGCACTTGGGAGTGTCAGAGGTGCACCTTGGAGTGACTGAGGTGTACCTGGGAGTGTCTAAGGTGTACCTGGCAGTGTCTGAGGTGTACCTGGCAGTGTCTGGTGTACCTGGCAGTGTCAGCGGTGTACCTGGGAGGTCACGGTGTACCTGGGAGTGTTAGACGTGTATCAGGGAGTGACAGAGGAGTACCTAGAGTGTCAGAGGTGTACCTGGGAGGTGGAGACTTGTACCTGGGAGTGTCTGGGGTGCACCTGGGAGTGTCAGAGGTGTACCTGGGAGTGTCAGGTGTACCAGGAATGTCAGTGGAGTACCTGGGAGTGTCAGAGGTGTACATGGGAGTGTCAGAGGTGTACCTGGGAGTGTCAGAGGTGTACCTGGGAGTGTCAGAGGTGTACCTGGGAGGCGCCGGAGGTGAACCTGGGAGTGTAAGAAGTGTACCTGGGAGTGTCGGAGGTGTACCTGGGAGGTCGGAGGCGTACCGGAGTGTCAGTGGAGAACCTGGGAGGTCAGAGGTACCTAGGAGGTCGGAGGTACCTGGGAGTGTCAGGGTTGTACCAGGGAGTGTCAGTGGGAGCCCTGGGAGTGTCAGGAGGTGTACCTGGGAGTTTCAGAGGTGTACCTGGGAGGTCAGAGGTGTACCTGGGAGTGTCAGAGGTTTACCTGGGAGTGTCGGAGGTGTGCCTGGAGTGTGGCACCTGGAGTGTCGGAGGTGTACCGGGAGTGTCGGAGTGTACCTGGGAGTGTCACAGGTGTACCTGGGACTGTCAGAGGTGTACCTGGGAGTCTCAGAGGTATCTGGGAGTGTCAGAGGTGTATCTGGGAGTGTTGGACGTGTGCCTAGGAGCGTCACAGGTTGGGAACAATGAGGTGTGCCCCAGTGAATGGGGAACACCTGGGGTCTCAAGGTGTGCCTGGAATTATCAGAGGTGTGCCACCAGAATATCAGGGAGGGTGCACAGATTATCAGGAGATGTGCCTGGGAGTGTCAGGGTGTGCCTGGGGGTGTCAGGGGGTGTGCCTGGGGGTGTCACAGGGTGCCTGGGGACCCCACCAGGGCATGTGCCTGGCAGTGTCAGGTTGTACCTGGGATGTCGAGATGTGCCTGGGAGTGTCAAGTGTGTCTGGGAATGTGGGGTGCCTGGGAGTGTCAGAGAGGTGTGCCAGGGAATGTCACAGTGAGAACTTGGGGAGTGTCAGGGTGTGCCTGGGGAACATGGGGTGTGCAGCAGGTGTCAGAGGTGTGCACCAGGGGTGTGGGAGTGTGTGCCTGGTGTCAAGAGGTGTGCCTGGCAGTGTCAGCCGGTGGCACCTAAGGGGTGTGAGAGATGTACTTGGGGGATGTCAGGTGGTACGCAGGTCTGACAAAGGTGCCTGGGGAACGTGGGACAGGTACATTCAGGGGTGTGTGCCTGGGGTCAGGGTGTGCCTGGAACGTGGGGGTGCTTGGGGTGTGGGGTGCAGGTTGTCAGGTGTGCCTGGGTGTCAGGGGAGAACCAGGGTGAAGGGTGTGCAGGGTGTAAAGTGCACCAGGGTGTCTGAGGTGTATCTAGGGGATTGTCAGGGTGTGCCAGGGAGTGTCAAGAGATGCCTGGGAATGTCAGAGGTGTACCTGGGGTGTCAGAGGTGTGCCTTGGAGTATGGAGTTTGCCTGGGGTGTCGGGTTGTGCCTGGGGTGTCAGGCGGACACCTGGGAGTGTCAGAGGTGTACCTGGGGTATCAGAGAATTGTGCCTGGGTTTCAGAGGTGTGCCTGGGGAGATGTCAGAGGTATGCAGGGGTGTCAAATTAGAAGTACAGGGGTCCTCAAAGGTGCCTGGGGTATCAAGGAGGTGTGCCTGGGAATATCAGGTGTGCCACCAGGAATATCAGGTGTACCTGGGATTATCAGGGTGTGCAGGTCTCGGGAAGTGGGCAAAGGGAGTGTCAGAGGAATTGCCTGCAGTGTCAGAGGGTGTGCCAGGGGAGTGTCAGGTGGGAACACCAGGGTCTCAAAGGTGTGCCTGGGGTATCAAGAGGGTGCCTGGGAATATCCAGGTGTGCCTGGTGTCAGTGTGCCTGGGGAGTGTCAGGTGTGCCTGGGGTATGGGGGTGTGCTGGGGTGTCTGCAGAGGTGCAGGTTGTCATACGTGTGCCTGGCAGTGTCAGAGGTGTGCCTGGGGTGTCAGGAATGTGCCTGGGAGTGTCAAACGTGTATCTGGGAATGTCGGACGTGTGCCTGGGGAGTGTCAGGGTGTACCAGGATGTCAGTGGAGTACTTGGGGAGTGTCAGAGGTGTGCCTGGGAGTGTCAGGGTGTGCCTTGGGTGTCAGAGGTGTGCCTGGGGAGTGTCGGAGGTGTGCCTGGGGAGTGTCAGGTGTGCCTGGGGTGTGAGGGGGTGTGCCTGGGGCCAGGTGGTGTGTGCCTGGGGGTGTGGGGTGTGCAGGGGTGTCAGGGGTGTGCCAGGGGGAGTGTCGGTGGAGTACCTGGGAGTGTTAGAGATGTGCCTGGGGAGTGTCAGAGGTGTACTAGGTGTCAGAGTTGGCCTAAGTGTCAAAGGTGTGCCTGGGGAGTGTCGGAGGTGTACTTACCAGGTGTCAGAGGTGTGCCTGGGAGTGTCAGAGGTGCAGGCATGGGGGGTGCAGCAGGTGACTGGTGTGCCTGGGAGTGTCTAAGGTGTGCCTGGCAGTGTCTGAGATGTACCTGGCAGTGTCTCAGGTGTACCTGGCAGTGTCAGCGGTGTACCTGGAGTGTCAGCGGTGTGACCTGGAGTGTTAGACGTGTATCAGGGAGTGACAGAGGAGTACCTAGGAGTGTCAGAGGTGTACCGGAGTGTGAGAATTGTGCCTGGGGTGTCTCAGGTGTGCCTGGGAGTGTCAGAGGTGTGCCTGGGGTGTCAGGGGTGTACCAGGGAATGTCAGTGGAGTGGGGTGTCAGAGGTGTGCATGGGGTGTCAGAGGGTGTGCCTGGGAGTGTCAGGGTGTGCCTGGGTGTCAGAGGTGTGCCTGGGGTGTCGGAGGTGTGCCTGGGGTGTAGAAGTGTGCCTGGGGTGTCGGAGGTGTGCCTGGTGTCTTGGGCGTGCCTGGAGTGTCAGGTTGTGCCAGGGTGTCAGAGGTGTGCCTGGGAGTCTCAGAGATGTACCTGGGAGTGTTAGGGTGTATCTGGGAGTGTTGGACGTGTACCTGGGAGTGTCAGAGGTGTACCAGGGAATGTCAGTGGCGAACCTGGAGTGTCAGAGGTGTGCCTGGGAGTGTCGGAGGTGTACCTGGGAGTGTCAGGGGTGTACCAGGAGTGTCAGTGGAGTTCTGGGGAGTGTCAGAGGTGTGACCTGGGGTTTCAGAGGTGTACCTGGGGTGTCAGAGGTGTGCCAGTGTCAGAGGTGTGCCTGGGAGTGTCAGGAGGTGTGCCGGAGTGTGAAGTGGCCTGGGAGTGTCGGAGGTGTGCCTGGGAGTGTCAGGAAGTGTTCCTGGGAGTGTCAGGAGTGTACCTGGGATTGTCAGAGGTGTACCTGGGAGTCTCAGAGATGTGCCTGGGAGTGTCAGTGTACCTGGGAGTGTCGGAGGTGTGCCGGGTGTCAGGGGTGTACCAGGGGTGTCAGTGGAGTCCTGGGGTGTCAGAGGTGTGCCTGGGATTGTCAGGGGTGTGGGGTGTCTGGTGTGCCTGGGGTGTCGAGAGTGCAGGGAGTGTCACAGGAGTGCCTGGGGTGTGGTGTGTCTGGGGTGTGAGAGTGTGCCACAGGGTGTGTGGGGTGTACTGGGGTGTCAGAGGTGTGCCTGGGGTGTCTGGGGTGTGCCTTGGGTGTCTGGGGCGTACCTGGGAATGTCAGGGCAGGGAGTGAAAGAGGTGTGCCGGAGTGTCAGAGGTGTACCAGGGAATGTCAGAGGTGTGCCTGGGGGTGTTGAATATGTACCAGAGAGTGTCAGAGAATGCCTAGGAGTGTCAGAGGTTTACCTGGGAGTGTGAGGTGTGCCTAGGAGGATCAGAGGTTTAACTGGGAGTTTCGGGTTGTACCTGGGAGTGTCGGAGGTGTGCACCTAGTGTCAGAAGTGTGGGGTGTCAGGTGTGCCTGGGGTGTCAGTGCCTGGGAATGTCAGAGGTGTGAAATGGAATGTCGCGGTGAACGTGGGAGTGTGAGGGAGGTGTGCCTGGGGTGTGGAGTGTACCTGGAATGTCAGGGTTGTACCAGGGGAGTGTCAGTGGGTGCCTGGGAGTGTCAGGGAGGTGTACCTGGGGAGTGTCAGAGGTGTGCCTGGGAGTGTCAGAGGTGTATCTGGGAGTGTTGGACGTGTGCCTGGGGTGTCAGGGGTGGCCTGGGGTGGCAGAGGTGTGCCTGGAGTGTCAGAGGTGTACTGGGGTGTCTGAGGGCCTTGCAGGGTGTCAGGGGAGAACCAGGGAGTGAAGGAGGTGTACTGGGTGTCAACGGTGTGCCAGGGGTGTCTGAGGGGTGTATCTGGGAGTGTCAGAGGTGTACCAGGGTGTCAGAGAATACATGGGGTGTCAGAGGTGTGCCTGGGGTGTCAGAGGTGTACCTACAGAGGTTTACCTGGAGTGTCAGGTGTACCTGGGAGTGTCAGGCGGACCTGGAGTGTCAGAGGTGTGCGAGGAGTATCAGGAGTGTGCCTGGGGTGTCAGAGGTGTACCTGTGAATGTCAGAGAGTATACCAGGGAGTGTCAGTGAAGTACCTGGGAGTCGCAAGGTGTACCTGGGAGTATCAGAGGTGTACCTGGGAGTATCAGAGTGTCTTACGGAGTTTCAGAGGTGTGCCTGGGTATGTCAGAGGTATACCAGGGAGTGTCAGTGAAGTACCTGGGAGTCTCAAGGTGAACCAGGGGTGTCAGAGAGTACCTGCAGTATCAGAGGTGTACCAGGGAGTGTCAGTGGGTACCTGTCTCAAAGTGTGCTGGGAAGTATCAGAGGGGTACCTGGGAATATCAGGAGGTGTGCCTGGGAATATGGGAATGTACCTGGGAGTGTCATGGAGTTGGACCCGGGAGTGTCAGAGGTGTACCTGGGAGTGTGGAGTGCCTGGGATTGTCATACGTGTACCTGGAGTGTGTCAGAGGAGTGCCTGGAAAGTCAGAGATGTGCCTGGGGTGTCAAAAGTGTATCTGGGAATGTCGGACGTGTACCTGGGGAGTCTCAGAGGTGTGCCCAGGGAATGTCAGTGGTGCTTGGGGAGTGTCAGGGTGTGCCTCCAGAGTGTCAGAGGTGTGCCTGTGGGTGTCAGGAGGTGTACCTGGGGTGTCGGAGGTGTGCCTGGGGTGTCAGAGGTGTGCCTGGCAGTGTCAGCGATGTACTTGGGAGTGTCAGAGGTGTGCCAGGGAATGTCAGTGAAGTACCTGGGAGTGTCAAAGGTATGCCTGGGGAGTGTCAGAGGTGTACCTGGAAGTGTCAGGGGCATGCCTGGGAGTGTCAGAGGTGTGCCTGGGGTGTCAGGTGTGCCTGGGGTGTGGGGGTGTGCCTGGGGTGGTGTGTGCCTGGGGTGTCAGGGAGGTGTGCCTGGGGTGTCAGGGGTGTGCAGGGGAGTGTCAGTGGAGTACCTGGGAGTGTCAGGATGTGCCTGGGAGTGTCAGGGTGCCTGGGGGTGTCAGGTGTGCCTGGGGGTGTAAGAGTGTGCCTGGGAGTGTCGGAGGTGTACCTGGGTGTCGGAGGTGTGCCTGGGGTGTCAGAGGTGTGCTTGGGGTGTCAGTGGAGTGCCTGGGAGTGTCAGCGGTGTGCCTGGGGAGTGTCTGAGGTGCCTCAGGTGTCAGACGTGTGCCTGGGGTGTCAGAGGTGCACTTGGGTGTCAGAGGTGTGCCTTGGGTGTCAGAGGTGTGCCTGGGGTGTCGGAGTGTGCACCTGGGGTGTCAGGGGTGTGCCAGGGAGTGTCAGTGGAGTACTGGGGTGTCAGACGTGTGCCTGGTGTCAGAGGTGCACTTGGGGAGTGTCAGAGGTGCCTTGGGTGACTGGGGTGTGCCTGGGGAGTGTCTGGGTGTACCTGGAGTGTCTGGGGTGTGCCTGGCAGTGTCTCAGGGTGTACCTGGCAGTGTCGGCGGTGTGCCTGGGGTGTCAGCAGGTACCTGGGGTGTTAGAGGTGTTTATCAGGAGTGACAGAGTGCCTAGGGGTGTCAGAGGTGCCTGGGAGTGTGAGGTGTACCTGGGGTGTCTGGGGTGTACTGGGGAGTGTCAGAGTGTGCCTGGGAATGTCAGGGTGTGCCAGGGAATGTCAGTGGAGTACCTGGGAGTGTCAGAGGTGTACATGGGTGTGTCAGAGGTGTGCCTGGGGTGTCAGAGGTGTGCCTGGGGAGTGTCAGAGGGTGTGCCTGGGGAGTGTCAGAGGTGTGCCTGGGGTGTAAGTGTGCCTGGGGTGTCGGAGGTGTGCCTGGGGAGTGTCAGAGGTGTGCACCTGGGAGTGTCGGAGGTGTGCCTGGGAGTGTCAGGGGTGTGTACCAGGGAGTGTGTCAGTGGAGTGCCTGGGGTGTCAGAGGTGTGCCTGGGGTTTCAGGGTGTGTCTGGGAGTGTCAGAGGTGTGCCTGGGAGTGTCAGAGGTGTGCCTGGGTGTCGGAGGTGTGCCTGGGGTGTGGGGAGTGTGCCTGGGTGTCGGAGGTGTGCCTGGGGTGTGGTGTGGGGTGTCAGAGGTGTGCCTGGGGTGTCGGAGGTGTGCTGGGGAGTGTCAGGGGTGTACCAGGAGTGTCAGTGGAGTCCTGGGAGTGTCAGAGGTGTGCCTGGGGGAGTGTCTGGGGTGTGCCTGGGGTATCTGAAGTGTGCCTGGGGTGTCAGAGAAGTACCAGGGGTGTCTGGGGAGTGCCTGGGGTGTGGGGTGTGCCTGGGGTGTGGGGTGTGCCTGGGGTGTCTGAGGGTGTGCCTGGGAGTGTCAGGGTTTACCTTGGGTGTCTGAGGGTGTGCCTGAGTGTCTGAGGTGTGCCGGGATGTCAGGAGAGAACCAGGGTGAAAGAGTGTAAGTGTTGGGGGTGTACCAGGGAATGTCAGAGGTGTGCCTGGGGTGTTAGATATGTACCAGAGAGTGTCAGAGGAATACCTGGGAGTGTCAGAGGTGTACCTGGGTGTGTAGAGGTGTGCCTAGGAGGATCGGAGGTTACTGGGATTTTTGGAGTTGTACCTGGGAGTATCGGAGGTGTGCCTGGGAGTGTCAGAAGTGTACTGGGAGTGTCGGAGGTGTGCCTGGAGTTGTCGGAAGTGCCTGGGAGTGTCAGAGTGTACCAGGAATGTCAGTGGAGGAGCAGGCAATACGTAACTTCTA
>NW_024745255.1:5000-18066 GCF_018991925.1 Homarus americanus | reverse complement strand
TGAAAAGAAAATTGTAAGTCTATAGCCTTAAAGGATTTTTTGACCAAAAATACGTTTCTCTCTGAACTAAAATTTAATGTGCCTAACTATTTAAGTACATCCAGAATAATACACAAGCACCAAGAAATGACCTCGAAAACCCATAAGTGGCGAGTAATTAGCATTGCAAAAGTAATTAAAATATTCTAAAAATCATTTGAACATTTTCTAAAAGCCATTTGACCAAGTTATAATCAAGATATCAAATTTTTGGTTAACAGATCCTTAAGCAGCACATTCAGGAGTACCTATACTGAAATTTTGAACAAAATCCATTTTTGGCCGAAATGACGAAAATTGTAAGTCTATAGCCTTAAAGTTTTTGGCAAAATACGTTTTCTCTCTGAACTAAAATTTAATGTGCCTAACTATTTAAGTACATCCAGAATAATACACAAGCACCAAGAAATGACCTCGAAAACCCATAAGTGGCGAGTAATTAGCATTGCAAAAGTAATTAAAATATTCTAAAAATCATTTGAACATTTTCTAAAAGCCATTTGAACAAGTTATAATCAAGATATCAAATTTTGGTTAACAGATCCTTAAGCAGCACATTCAGGAGTACCTATACTGAAATTTTGAACAAAATCCATTTTTTGGCCGAAAATGACAAAAATTTTAAGTCTATAGCCTTAAAGACAGACAGACAGACAGACAATCAGACAGACAGACAGACAGACAAGGAGACAGAGACAGACAGACATATAGACAGACAAGGAGATAGGAACAGAGAGACAGACAGGCATATAGACAGAGACAGACAGACAGACAGACAAGAAGACAGATAGACAGACAGACAGACAGACAAGAAGACAGAGACAGACAGACAGACAGACAGACATATAGACAGACAAGAGAGACAAACAGAAAGGATAAAAAAGATAAATAAAGACTGTGTATGTAAGTATGCTATATCTTCATGTATGTATATATATGTATATATGTATATATTGTATGTTGATCCTTCCTACGAAAAAACAAACAAATATATTCTAATGAGTCACACTATAAAAGCAATGGCTGACTCAGTCCTTTGTTGTCAGTAGTAAATTAAAAAGGCAGATAGCAAAGACTCTCACCTCTACCTACCTCTCCCTCACCCTCCCTCCCTCCCTCCTTGTCCCCGACCTTTTCTCTCCCTCCCTCCCTTATCCTCCCTCACCCTCCTAGTCCACTTTTTTTCTCCTCTTCCCTCCTCCTTTCTCTCCCCTCACCCTTCTCCCTCCTCTTCTTTTTTTAGTCCACACCTAATGGACCAACACAATATAGTTAAGGAAGAGCCATCTTTCTACACCTCTGTCAAACGTCCCGTATCTACAGCAAACCCTCCCATATAGGACTTTACCTGTATATAATCCGTTAGATGGGGTGATCATTTTAATGGACCCTCGATATAAGGACTTTCCTCTCCATAGTCCGTTAAATAGAGTTTCGCTGTATGCCTAGGGACTGAGCTTTGTTCCTCGGCCACTAGGGAGAGAAGAGAGAGAGAGAGAGAGGGGGGGGGGGGGGGGGGGGGGGGGGGGGGGGGGGGGGGGGTTTACAAAACACCTACATTATCTGTTAACATTAAGCAAAACACATAGACATCCTCCACCACCACCAACACCACCACCACACACAAAGCAACCCCCATCCCTCCTTCTCCCTCTCCCTCCAGCCCCCCCCCCGCCACCCCACCCCCCACCCCACCCTGTCGTTTTGCGTCCGTCGTAAAGTGCAATTCTCATATACACCGTGCGTGTCAAGAGACCCGACAGCTTCGAAAGATCTTCCTCCTCCATATTGTGAAGATATTACGATCAAGGGGAGAGAGGAGGAGAAGGGAGGGTGAGAGGTGTGAAGGAGGGTAGGGAGGATGAGGTATGGGAAAGAGGAGGAGGGAGGGCGAAGTGAAGTAGTGTGAGGGCGGTAGGGTAGGTTGAGGGAAGAGGGGAGGGAGAGGGAGGAGAAGCAAGATTACCTCAATAATGAACTGGTCTTTGTTACTGTGGCCTTGTAGAGAGAGAGAGAGAGAGAGAGAGAGCGGGTTAAGAAAAAAAGTAAACAAATAAAAAAGCGGTGTTGATTGTGGGAGGGGAGGAAGGAAGGAAGAAAAGGCAGTGATTGGCTGAGAGGAAGACGGAGATATTGATTGGCTAAAGGGAAAGATATAAATGCGTTGATTGGCTAAAAAAAAAAAAGAAGGGTAATTAGCTAAAGCAAAACGGAGAGGCGTTGATTGGCTAAAAAGAAAAGAAAAGAAAAGAAGGCGCTGATTGGCTAAAGAACTTTTAAGGAGATGATTGGCTAAAGCAGATACAAGCGTTGATTGGCTGAGGGGTAGAAGACCAGGCAGTGATTGGCTAAACGACAAAGAACAAGAGGAACAAGAACAAGCGATAATTGGTTTAAAGAGAGCGAGGGGAGGGGAGGGAAGGAGGGGTGAGGTAGAATTAGAGGGAGGAGGCCAATGATTTTAGGGTTCCTGGCAAGAGACTTCGGGCGTGAGGGGAGGGAGGGGAGGGGAGGGAGAGGGGAAGAAGGGGAGGGAGGGAGGAGGGAGGAAAGGGGGAGGGGAGGAGGGAGGAGGGAAGGGAGGAGGTTGTGTGCTAGACCAGGTGAGGTTCGTTTAGAATAGATTTTCACGCTCTTGATAAGGTGTGTGTGTGTGTGTGTGTGTGTGTGTGGGTAGATGACGAGTGAGTGAAGGGGATAAACATGGAAGGATGGGAAGGTGAAGGCAGAAGATGGGAGAGGAAGGGTGGGTAAGAAAAGGAAGAACAGGGTAGATAAATGAATGGTGGTAGGAGGACAGTGGGAGAGGAGGGAATGGGATAGTGGGTGAGAGGAAGGAGTGAGTGGGTGAGGGGCAGTGAGTGGGTGAGAAAAGGAGTGAGTGGGTGGAGAGATAGAGTGAGTGGGATGAAGGGAAGTGTTAATGGGAGTGAATAATGACAGAATGAAGAGAGTGGGAAAAGGGGGAGATGGGGCGGGAGGTAGGGGAGGTGGGGAGCTGGGGAGGTGAGTGGGAGAGAGGTGGGGAGGGTCAATATATCCCCAAGTCAAGGGAGTTGTCATTTTGTTGGCCAGTTACAGTTGGGAAAATAATGGTCCAATTAGACGACACAGAATTCTGCGTAGCATCTCAGGGCCGTCACAGTTTTTTTTGTTTCACACCAGGAAGGAAGTTCATTACAGTCTCTGCCTGTTTAGGGTAGAAAAAGTTTTCCAGAAACAACACGGAACCTTTAAAACAGCAGTGTGTCCCTCTTGTCACGTCGCTTAGAAGTGTCAAGATGGGAGAGGAGATAGGGAGGTAGGAGGTGGAGGAGGAAGGGTGAATGGTGGAGTGGGGGAAGGAAGAGGGAGGTTGTGGGGTGGGGTGGAGAAGGTGGGGTGAGGAAGAACAGGGGAGGGGCAGCGGAGTGGGGAAGGAAGGAAGGAAGGAAGGATGGACCATACTCCTCCTCAAACACTGGACCATAGGAGTGTGACAGGAAGGAAGGAAGGAAGGAAGGACAATACTCCTCCTCAAACACTGGACCATAAGTGTGACAGGAAGGAAGGAAGGAAGGAAGGAAGGAAGGAAGGATGGACCATACTCCTCCTCAAACACTGGACCATAGTGTGTGACAGGAAGGAAGGAAGGAAGGAAGGAAGGACAATACTCCTCCTCAAACACTGGACCATAAGTGTGTGACAGGAAGAAGGAAGGAAGGAAGGAAGGAAGGAAGGAAGGATGGACCATACTCCTCCTCAAACACTGGACCATAAGTGTGACAGGAAGGAAGGAAGGAAGGAAGGAAGGACAATACTCCTCCTCAAACACTGGACCATAGAGTGTGACAGGAAGGAAGGAAGGAAGGAAGGAAGGACAATATTCCTCCTCAAACACTGGACCATAAGTGTGACAAGAAGGAAGGAAGGAAGGAAGGAAGGAAGGATGGACCATACTCCTCCTCAAACACTGGACCATAAGTGTGACAGGAAGGGAAGGAAGGGAAGGAAGGAAGGACAATACTCCTCCTCAAACACTGGACCATAAGTGTGACAGGAAGGAAGGAAGGAAGGAAGGAAGGAAGGAAGGACAATACTCCTCCTCAAACACTGGACCATAAGTGTGACAGGAAGGAAGGAAGGAAGGAAGGAAGGACCATACTCCTCCTCCAAACACTGGACCATAAGTGTGACAGGAGGAAGGAAGGAAGGAAGGAAGGACAATACTCCTCCTCAAACACTGGACCATAGGAGTGTGACAGGAAGGAAGAGAAGGAAGGAAGGAAGGACCATACTCCTCAAACACTGGACCATAAGTGTGACAGGAAGGAAGAAGGAAGGAAGGAAGGACAATACTCCTCCTCAAACACTGGACCATAAGTTGACAGGAAGGAAGAAGGAAGGAAGAAGGAAGGAAGGACCATGCTCTCCTCAAACACTGGACCATAAGTGTGACAGGAAGGAAGGAAGGACCATACTCCTCCTCAAACACTGGACCATAAGTGTGACAGGAAGGGAAGGAAGGAAGGAAGGACAATACTCCTCCTCAAACACTGGACCATAAGTGTGACAGGAAGGAAGGAAGGAAGGACCATACTCCTCCTCAAACACTGGACCATAAGTGTGACAGGAAGGAAGGAAGGAAGGAAGGACCATGCACTCCTCAAACACTGGACCATAGTGTGACAGGAAGGAAGGAAGGGCCATACTCCTCCTCAAACACTGGACATAAGTGTGACAGGAAGGAAGGAAGAGGAGGAAGGAAGGACCATACTCCTCCTCAAACACTGGACCATAAGTGTGACAGGAAGGAAGGAAGGAAGGACCATACTCCTCCTCAAACACTGGACCATAAGTGTGACAGGAAGGGAAGGAAGGAAGGACCACTCCTCCTCAACACTGGACCATAAGTGTGACAGGAAGGAAGGAAGGAAGGAAGGAGGACCATACTCCTCCTCAAACACTGGACCATAAGTGTGACAGGAAGGAAGGAAGGAAGGAAGGACCATACTCCTCCTCAAACACTGGACCATAAGTGTGACAGGAAGGAAGGAAGGAAGGACCATGACTCCTCCTCAAACACTGGACCATAAGTGTGACAGGAAGGAAGAGGAAGGAAGGACCATACTCTCCTCAAACACTGGACCATAAGTGTGACAGGAAGGAAGAAGGAAGGACCATACTCCTCCTCAAACACTGGACCATAAGTGTGACAGGAAGGAAGGAAGGAAGGACCATACTCCTCAAACACTGGACCATAAGTGTGACAGGAAGGAAGGAAGGAAGGAAGGAAGGACCATACTCCTCCTCAAACACTGGACCATAAGTGTGACAGGAAGAAGGAAGGAAGGGAAGGAAGGAAGGACCATACTCCTCCTCAAACACTGGACCATAAGTGTGACAGGAAGGAAGGAAGGAAGGAAGGACCATACTCCTCCTCAAACACTGGACCATAAGTTCGACAGGAAGGAAGGAAGGAAGGAAGGAAGGACCATACTCCTCCTCAACACTGGACCATAAGTGTGACAGGAAGGAAGGAAGGAAGGAAGGAAGGAAGGACCATACTCCTCCTCAAACACTGGACCATAAGTGTGACAGGAAGGAAGGAAGGAAGGAAGGAAGGACCATACTCCTCCTCAAACACTGGACCATAAGTTCGACAGAAAAGTCACCAAAGTCACAACCAGTGGCGTGTGTTTACCTCCGTAATCTAGTGTGTGTGTGTGTGTGTGTGTGTGTCGGGCAGGGCAGGGGTGGGGCAGGGCGGGGTGGGGTGGGGGGCGAGCAGGGGGGGATGGGGCAGGGCTTTTTGTTTACACTCTCAAAACTAATCCATTTGTGTTTGTTGACAAGCGGAGGCGCAAAATGACCACGTTTCCTTGCCAGCTGGACACATCCTCGACCTAAGGTTGTCCCTATGGCTGTGTGAGAGAGAGAGAGAGAGAGAGAGAGAGAGAGAGAGAGAGAGAGAGAGAGAGAGTGTGTGTATAATTAAATATATAACTAAATAAAATCCTCTCAGGTTTGTGGAGGAAGTTATTATTATTATTATTATTATCAATTACATTCCCATATTGACAGACAGACACAGACAGAAACACAAACTTCCCTACCATCACCACAACCACCATCACCACCACAACCACCACCACCACTGTCAACATTCCACAGTCCCGCTAACAGTCTCTTCAGCCGTTCATTCACCAGCAAAACACCCCTATTGAAGCAAGGCCATTGAGGCAAGCAACTTCATCAGGACACGCAAACAAGCAAAATGAGCTTATACAAACAAGCCAAACTATGCAACAGAAATGCCGGTAATTTGTTTGTTTGACGTTGTGAGAGTAATGGCCGCACTAAACCTGATATATTATGTTTTGTCTAGCGTGTAATAATAATAATATTAATAATAATAATAATAATATTAATAATAATAATAATAATAATAATAATAATAATAATAATAATAATAATAATAATAATAATTAACAGTTTAATGAAAAAGTTGTGCAGTCCGAAAGCTGAAAATATATATTGGATATAAATGACTTATTACATACATTGGGAAGGTAAAGGAACATACAGTGAACAAACAGGTTAATGTTTTTCAGTGAGGTCACGAGATCATGTGAGCTGAGGTGTTGAACAGCAGACACGTGGTGTAGTAACTGCCTTACAGATGGTGTTATGAGGGACCTGACGTGGTGTAGTAACTCCCTCAGGTGGTGTTATGAGGGACCTGACGTGGTGTAGTAACTCCCTCACAGATGGTGTTATGGGGACCTGATGTGGTGTAGTAACTCCCTCAGGTGGTGTTATGAGGGACCTGACGTGGTGTAGTAACTCCCTCAGGTACACTCATCCTGACAGTAGCGCAAAAAGAGGATTACAGAGTAGGGTTACAAAAGGTCACCAATGATTAACTTGGTTGTCAGGATATTATGGCACCGAAAGGATTTTACAATGGCCTATTTACATTATTTGTTTGATTCTATACGCAAAAGGTAACCTTCACGAAATGCGTGAGAACAGGCGTGTGAGGCGTGTCTGGCCTCACACTTTGCTCATCACATTTACATGGGAGAGTATTCAAGCACATTGCGTATTTGGTTCTGTACGCAGGGGCGATATAAATTTAGAGTGCAAAAAAAGTGGATACAATCTTAATGTGGCTATCTTGCCATTAGAATGATGGTGCCATTTCCACACAGTGTTTTGGACCTCAATACGGTTATATCTTCCACAGTCGAGGACGTAGTGTTCCCAAGTGTAGCCACCATGTCTTATATTACACCTTTTATTATTTTGTTTACATCTGCTTGAGGAACATACTGCCAGAGGGTACTTATATCCTAACCTTAATCTGGCGGTTACAACATCTTGTAGTAGTGATCATTACTTGCTCCCATATACATGTTTCCTTGATACATCTCATCATATTAAACTATGGATCGACTAGTGCCTGTTTACACTTATACTACTTGCGTCAAACTCATCAATAAGTTCTTTCTAATTACAGTTTTAAGGGTTCTTTTGACAGATAGGTGTATTCAACGGTGTCTTTGTTGAACGCAGGTTTGGCGAGGAGCATCAACTCTGTCATGTTTTATAGGGCCTATGTGAGAGGGATCCACAACTTGATTTGACTGTTTTGATCAACAAAGGCACATAGCTGTGTCACAAAGCTAGAGACAAGATAAAAGCAACCTGATCGAGGGCGCGAAGGGCAAGTAGTGAGATAGAGAGTCAGTGATGATGGGATTTCATCAGTAACAGCTGGTTTCGTGAATTTATAGCTGTAAGTGTAGCAGCTAATTCAGTTTGGCAGAAATTGGAGTGCCCAGTTAATTCCTAACTCCTTTCTCAATTATATTACCGTCAGGTGAGTCACAACAATAGCACTTCAGCCCTCCCACAGGCAGTGTTTAGAGATCCATCAGTGTGGGTAGTTACAGCGCTGATAATATCATCATCAGTCATGGGGGTAATGTATGTGTTCAAGGGCTCTCAGATTTGGCGGTGTGTTGGAGATAAATGCTTTTGTACCGTTAATTTTTTTTTTAGGCGGATCGTCGGTATTGTGATATCAGAAAGGAACTGTCACCAGGGTGGCAAGAAGCGCTGTTGTGTCTCAACTTTGTACAGGTGGTCTAGTCCAAATATCTTCATATGTGTGGCTGTGGATTTGGATCCATTTAGACTCAGTAGTCCATGGTTCTACATTCTAGCAATTTTAAAACAATGTTATCAGGATCACCACGCAGAAGCCTCAGGGGCTCTCATGAGTTGACTTCAATTATTCTATCTTTAACCTGGGTATACCCTAGTTCTTTCCTCATATTAAGTACTTTAGTGCTCATGGGACATCTAGGGATGATGCAGGAGCTTTTATTTTGCATTTTCTCCGAGCTTGTCGCGCCTTTCCCGTCACGAATGACCAGGGCTGGTGCGTGATAATCTATCAGAGATCTTATATAGCCTAGGTGCATTGTTTAACAATTCTAATATTAGCACCATAGTGCCTTGATACCCGCTACACTTCTAAGGGTCTCAGTCTGTCAGAAATTACATTGGCGGGTTAGCTGTTGGCACTTTGGCAGGTAGGGTACAAAGGACTGGAAACACCAAGATATTTAAAAGAAGAAACACGGTAATGGTGTTGTTACCTATCTTGAGCTTGGCAGGGGCCCGCGTTTGCAGTTCCCAGCTTATTTGTTGAACACCTTAGTTTTCTCAGTGGAATAATAAGACCAAGAGGTGTTCACGGGCTGCATGTCATGGTTCAGAATTGGTTTGCATTTCACGATGGAGTTTTAGTATATAAGAATATCATCAGCATGGCTGATTGATGTTTCAGGGGTTGTCTGGTATTAATTTAATAATGCATTCTTAGAACATTGAACAAAGTGGGGCTAAGTACTCACCTTGAGGGGTACCAAGTTGCATATCTTCTTCTTTTGTAACCCTGAAACAGTGCAGCAGCCCCCTTCTGTTGGTTAGGTAACCACTTATCCAGTGTAACAACCTACCTCCTATATCCATTTGGCTAGTTCGTACCAATATCAGTTGCTATGAAAAATATCAAATCCCAGCTTTTAGGTCAAGAAATGTGGTGTATGTCTGCCTTTCATCACCATACATTAGGAATGTGGTGATGCAATTATGTACACCTTTACCATGAATTTGAAGCCATTTATGTTAGGAACATGTGTTCTCTGATTCTATAGGTCTGCAGAACGTACTCTCAAGGTTTACGACGGCTGGTTAGTGATATGGGACTGAGCGTAGGCTGTCCTGGTTCGGTATTGGTACAACAATACTGCTGGTCCCATGATGTGGGTAGATTGGCCTGGCAGACTCATATTGTACAATACCAACAATGGATTGCCCACGCTTGCCTTAGTAGTCTAATGATGTTGTAGGTGACTCCGTCCTCTCCAGGGGAAATAGACCTACTGGCGAGGCGGCGTCCTTTACTCGGTATATGGTTTCTCATCGTGCTGTTTGCCTTGCTCAAAGCTAATAGATTAACCTCTACAGACTTCATCAAGGAGTCCCCGAGTCCCAGCTGGTAACATCTTGTAGCTCGACGCTTGGGCCACTTTGTTTATTAAGCTCATTCGACTTTTGCAGAGGGTTGGATGGGAGACGTGTCTTCTGTTTTTACCTCTGATTATGTTTATGTCTTTCGGGCTTTGCTAGAGGATGTGTGTTGGTTCAGGCTGTTGACATATGTCTCCCATGCATTTGTCTGAGGTTCGTTTACGTTCCCCTGGCCCAGCAGGGAAGCTTGACTGATTGTAACATTTGAGTGTTCTACATTGTCTATAACCACCACCCTCCTGACCCACAGCCCCTGAGTTTTTTCGCTCCAGGTCATTTATAACACTGCTGTTGCCTGTTCATTATGCTGACCATTTTCTCCTTTTTGGGTGAGCATTGTTGGTGAAGTAATAAGTCCTATCAGATCGTCACTTGGAAACTTTGGTAATTGTCGACATAGTCCTTGTACCAGTCATGGATGAAGTCTATGAACTAGCTTTCATGTTCTTGCTTGACTGTGATTCTACGTCTGTTGAGTTTACCACCAGTGGGGGTGTCATTGGCTACATGTATACTAGCTTGGATTGGGCTGTGGTCAGACATAAGATCAGTGACAACATCAGAGCTATGAGTTGTGTATGATAGATTAAAGCCAATACATTTGTCTAGACCCCCGCCATAGATGTGTGTTGGTTCATTATTACCTATAATTTGAACATCTTCATATGCGCTGAGAAGTGAGATAAGTCTCCTACCATTGGTGTTAGTGGTGGAGTCACCTAATTTCTTGTGTCTGGTATTCAGGTCACCCATCAGGACAGTGGGCTCAGTGTGTAAAAAGTCTGGGAGATCTGTGTATTGAAGCTGATCTGAGGGAGCATAGGCGTTTAGCACGTTGAGTGTGGAGTTGCCCAGGTGGATAGTGATCCCATGGTACTGAAGGTTGGTAGTCTTTTTGGATACAAGAGGTACATGCGGGAGTGACTTCTTAACATACATCAAACATGTGTGAGTAGAACTAGGATCATAATACACATAATTGGGCAGACTGGGTGGGAGCTTACCATTAGGTGTGAGACACTCCTGCAGACACACAATATCGATGTCCTCAGTCACAACTTTGTGGTGTAGGTCAGGGTATCGTTTTCTAAGGGATGAGATGTTCCAACTCATCACCTTCACCGCTCTGTATCTTTGCCTGGTATTAACACTGGCCATTATGAAATGTATTTGGAACTGTGTCTGGTATTAACACTGGCCATTATGAAATGTATTTGGAAAGAAGCAAAAGGCACTGTATGATACTGTTCTTTTCTGCGCTGCCTGTCCCTTCGGCAGGCAGTAGGCCAGTTAACCTTTTGGAAACATTTCTGGAGCACGTACGGCTCAACAATTGTTGTATTTCGTTGGCAGACAACAACACACTTTGGTTACACTCGACATCACCACCATTTTCTGTTTGTGCTTGTTCATCTTCACTGACCATGTCCACAGAGGCATCAGTAGAACTGTTACCAGTATCACTATTTTCCTCTGCGTGGACACTAGTTCCTGGTGGGTCTTGAGTTTCCACATCTGGTACTGACATCTGAATGTCTTCAGTTTGACTGTAATTTTTCCGAAGTTGCTGCACTGTGTTGGTGGTGTTTTTTTCCTTTAGTGTAACACAGAGGCTCCCAAACATTTCAGTTAGAGTTGTAAACTGAGCTTTGAGTTCTTTAATTTCATTTTTCAAATCACTGATCTCTTCACGATGTGCAGGGAGTGTGTTGGCAGCTACCTGTTGTGTCGGTACATCTGTGTTGCCCCATGCTGATCTTTCGATGACTGCTGGTGATGATCCTGGAGCTTTGGTGGGGAGGGCAGGCCAGGGGTTGGCCGTAGGGAGTACCCTAGCAGCATTAGTGTTTCTTGAGACCTGCCTGGGTGGCGGGTCTGGGCGCTGAAAGGGTGTAGGAGCTCTAGAACAGTTAGGGTGCCATACAGGAACTCCAACTGTTTTGCAGTTAATACACTTCTGTTGGATGACACCCCCTTGAGCAACTGTATCTAACCTAACCTAACCTAACGTAACTGAACCTAACCTAACCTAACCCTTCCAGGTAGCATTAGGGCGCTTAATCATCAGGTGAAATACGTGAGGGGAAACTTTAATCGTCAACGGTTCTCTAAAGTAACTGTGTTGACAGTACTGTAATGAAAAGACATCGTGAAAGGATTTAATTAATGAATTGGCTTACTGTATACACACAAAAATCAACGTGGAGTTCACCTGTAGTACCATTAATCAACGCTGAGTTCACTTGTAAAGTACCATTAATCAACGCTGAGTTCACCTGTAAAGTACCATTAATCAACGCTGTGTTCACCTGTAAAGTACCATTAATCAACGCTGAGTTCACCTGTAAAGTACCATTAATCAACGCTGAGTTCACTTGTAAAGTACCATTAATCAACGCTGAGTTCACCTGTAAAGTACCTGCATTAATCAACACTGGGTTACCTGTAAGTACCATTAATCAACTTGCTGTTCACCTGTAAAATTTTCATTAATCAACGCTGAGTTCACCTGTAAAGTACCGCATTCATCAACGCTGAGTTCACTTGTAAGTACCATTAATCAACGCTGAGTTCACCTGTAAAGTGCCATTAATCAACGCTGTGTGTTCACCTGTAAGTACCATTAATCAACTTTGAGTTCACCTGTAAGTACCATTAATCAACATGGGATCTTACCGCAAATGCATTAATCAACGCTGAGTTCACCTGTAAAGTACCATTAATCAACGCTGAGTTCACCTGTAAAGTACCATTAATCAACGCTGAGTTCACCTGTAAAGTACCATTAATCAACGCTGAGTTCACCTGTAAAGTACCATTAATCAACGCTGTGTTCACCTGTAAAGTACCATTAATCAACGCTGAGTTCACCTGTAAAGTACCATTAATCAACGCTGAGTTCACCTGTAAAGTACCATTAATCAACGCTGAGTTCACTTGTAAAGTACCATTAATCAACGCTGAGTTCACCTGTAAAGTACCATTAATCAACGCTGAGTTCACCTGTAAAGTACCATTAATAAAAGTTATTTACATCCATCCGAAATCTCAAAAAAAAAAATTAAACCACTGTAGATTCTTTAATTTTCAACCCCCCTCACTCCTTCCTCCCTCATCCATTCCGCCCTCACCTCTTCCTCCCATTCTCAACCTCCTCCCTCACCCCTTCCTCCCATTCTCAAACTCCTCCCTCATCCATCCCTCCCATTTTCAACCTCCTCCCACAACCCCTCTCCCTCCCTCTCTCACCCCTCTCTCCTCCTCATTCCCTTCCCCTCTCTCTCTCCCTTGTACACGCCGCCTGATTTATATACACAGCCAGAGTTGAGCCCACACCAGTGTTTACAGAACTGTTTCACTGCATTTTTGAAGGTACCGACTGTGTTTGAGTCCTACCACGTATTCCAGGTGTGTAGTGAGAGAATGTGTGTGTGTGTGTGTG
>NW_024745255.1:0-2500 GCF_018991925.1 Homarus americanus | reverse complement strand
TCCTCCTTTGAGACACGAAGATTAGGCGAGATACAACACGTCCTCACAGTAAGTGAACGGGCCTTAGTGAGCCTGTCAATCTATGCCAACTGATCCGATTTGCAGGTTCAATAGGCTTGCTGTGCTAATGGGCTAATCTAACCTAACCTAACTAACCTTACTAACCTAACCTCACCCATCTAATCTAACCTCATCTCACCTCACCCAAGCTGAACCTTAACCTAACCTAACCTATCTAACCTAACCCTATCCTCACCCATCTAATCTAACCTCATCTCACCTCACCCACCTGAACCGGAACCTAACCTAGCTTATTTAACACCAACCCTCCATTATATAATTAAAATTTGGGGTTTATATTTCCCACTATATCCTATTCTTCCCTCCCCATCTTCTTCCAAATCAATTTCTCCCCAGTCCTCCTAATATTTCCTCTCACCAGCCCTATTTCCTCCCTATTCTGACTTTCTGGCATGGTAGTAAAATAGGTCCTCGTAGACGTTGCAGTAATAGGGGTGGAATCCTACCCCCTCCACATACACACTCAGCAAGGGAAATTAACTTCCTGGGAAATAATGTGGAATGTGGGTCACTGATAAAGAGAGAGATTAGTAATTGTGTAAATAATATAGAGGGATTGTAATTACGCGCGCGTGTGTGTGTGTGTGTGTGTGTGTGTGTGTACAAACAAGAAGTGATCTAATCTCAACTGCCCCAATCTACTCTGAACCAATCTTTAACCTAATCATCCCTACCCTAACCTAACCCTAGCAACCTAACCTAATCTGTTTCTTGCCAAATCAAACCAAACAGCGAACTCAATTAAGTAATCTACACCCCCACCACAGCCATTCACATGTCCCCCTCCTCCCACCTACAGTCACCCACCAAGCCCCTCTCCAGTCACTCCCAAGCCCACCATCATCCCCCTTTTACCACCCCCAGTCATCTCCCCAGCCCACCAGTCATTCCCCCAGTCACTTCTAAGCACCCACCGTCCTCCTCCCCAAGCCAGTCATCCTAACCTACAGTCACCACCCCCCGAGCTGCCAACCATCATCCTCCTAAGCACCCCACTGTCACCCCAGTGCCATCCATCATCCCCCTATGCCTCACTGTCACCCCCTCTACCCCCACCAACCAATCACCCCCCAGTACAACCATCATCCCCTATGCACCCCACTGTCACCCCCAGTACCATCCATCTCCCCTATACACCTCCTGTCACCCCCCCAGTACCAACCATCATCCCCCTATGCACCTCCTGTCACCCCCAGTACCAACCATCATCCCCCTATGCCTCACTGTCCCCCCAGTACATCCATCATCCCCCTATGCTCACTGTCACCCCAGTACCATCATCATCCCCTATGCCTCCTGTCACCCCAGTACCAACCATCATCCCTATGCACCTCACTGTCACCCCCAGTACCAACCATCATCCCCCTATACCTCCTGTCACCCCCCCAGTACCATCCATCATCCCCCTATGCTACTGTCCCCCCAGTCCAACCATCATCCCTGTGCACCTCCTGTCATTCCCCCAATTGCCATCCATCATCCCCCTATGCCTCACTGTCACCCCAGTACCAACCATCATCCCCTATGCCTCACTGTCCCACCCCCCAGTACCAATCCATCATCCCCCTATGCCTCACTGTCACCCCCAGTGCAACCATCATCCCCCTATGCCTCACTGTCACCCCCCAGTACCATCCATCATCCCCTATGCACCTCACCTTCACCCCCCCAGTACCATCCATCATCCCCTGCCTCCACTGTCACCCCCAGTACCAACCATCATCCCCCCTGCCTCACTGTCACCCCCCCAGTACCAACCATCATCCCCCTATGCCTCCGCTACCCCCCAGTACCAACCATCATCCCCCTATGCCTCAACACCCCCAGTATAACCATCATCCCCCTATACTTTCACTGTCACCCCCATTTTAACCATCATCCCCTATGTACCTCCTGTCACCCCAGTACCAACCATCCATCCCCCTATGCCTCACTGTCACCCCCCAGTGCCAACCATCATCCCCTAAACCTCCTTTCATCACCCCCAATTATGACCATCATCCCCCTATGCCTCCTCTGTCACCCCCCAATTGCCAACCATCATCCCCCTATGCCTCACTGTCACCCCCCCAGTACCAGCCATCATCCCCTATGCCTCTTGTCCCCCAGTACCAACCATCATCCTCCTATGCACCTCCTGCTGTCACCCCCCAGTACCAACCATCATCCCCTAAAGCACCTCACTGTCTCCCCCAGTGCCAACCATCATCCCCCTATGCACCCTCCTGTCACCCCCAGTACCAACCATCATCCCCCTATGCCTCACTGTCACCCCCCAGTACCAACCATCATCCCCCTATGCCTCCTGTCACCCCCCCAGTACCAACCATCATCCCCCTATGCCTCCTGTCACCCCCCAGTACCAACCATCATCCCCCAATGCCTCACTGTCACCCCCCCCAACCAATGCCTTGGCTTC
>NW_024745254.1:0-11349 GCF_018991925.1 Homarus americanus | reverse complement strand
TAATTTTTAGACCTTTTTAAGGAACAGTTGAAGAGAAAGTTAGTACTTGCAGGAAGGCTCTGATTGATCCAAACAGACGTGGTGGCAGCTGGTGAGCTTTGTGGCAAGTGATGCAAGGAAAAAAATAATACAGTCATAGATAAGGTGAATATAAGAAGCTTTGGCACCTACTTTTCCTTGTTTAGAAGCGTATGATATCAAAATACCTCGAATCTAAATAAAATTACAACTATGGACGCATTGCTAATTAGAATGTAGATTAATTTAAATTTCATTTCTATGCAATCTAATTAATATATCTAAATCAGTTCTACTAAGATATTTACTGTTCCAAGAAGTTTCATAACTAATCATTTTAGTAACTATAGGTACGAAGCCGAACACACCAAACATGTTTTCCTCGGTAAGGTACAGCTGTGTGTGGGCGGGAATTCCAAAGCTTATGATTTCACCTCCTAGCTTGATACTCTGCGCATATAAGACGGTGACGACACAGATGATCGCTCACCCTATTTGTCTGCTGTGTAAAGAGTTATACCTACACACACTACACATAACATAATCTATACTTAAACTAACTTAACCCAATCAAATCCAAACTGATTTATACTAACTTAACCCAACTCTAACCCATCCTAAAATAATCTAACCTAACCTACCCTTTCCCATCTGAAACTTAACATGCAATAACACTTACTCTAACCCATAAAATTACCTTGCAATAAAATCTAACTTAACCTAACCTAACCATGTCATTTACACCATCTATGTTTACGACTTAAGTCTAAATTGAGTCTGTATTGTCGATGCCATTACCAGTGTGTTGGCTAACCGTGTTCTCCCCTCTAGAGGTTTGGTGTCAAGGACGTACAGAAGACCAGAGGTTACAAGCTTAATGAGAGACCAGAGTATTAACTAACCTGGACATTGAGGTTGCTTTGAGAGAGAGAGAGAGAGAGAGAGAGAGAGAGAGAGAGAGAGAGAGAGAGATTATAAATGTGATATACAGGAGATTCAGAGAAAGAGAGAATGAGATAGGGGTAGACAGAGAGAGATAATCACAAGGAAAGAGAAATAAAACAAAGGAGTGGAAATGAAAGAGAGAGAAAGGTAGTTGTATTAATATAGACAGAAAGACAGAGCGTAAATGAGAGAGAGGAGAGAGTTCTTAGAGCACCTTAAAAGAGCTTAACCCAATGAACAATATCTCTCGGCTAAGAAATAACACAGGATATGACGAAATAAACAATTTTTACCAACATCTTCAGAAAATACTCAATAAAAATGGAACAAACACACACCACGCAACATGTTTTATCAAACATTTAAAGTTTTTTGCATATCATTTATTTCCAGGGATTTTGTGACAGTGTGTTTGGAAATACTGAAGTGGTTTTGATTGGGACCGCCTCTCACTTTTTCCAAATCGGTCGGCAATTGCTATTTCCAGGAACAAAAGCAAACTAATTTTGCCGTTACCCTCATCAATTCATTGGCTAAATTGAAGGGTGGTATTCTGAAGGGCAGCGAAAATTAATGCCACGTAAAAGCATTCGTGAAATCTGTAGGGGCTTCGTTAAATGTGATGATGTTGATATTTGGGACTATATATCAGTCGAGAGCTCCTGCAGTGGTCTCCCTGCCTTCTTCACCTCCTTCTCCTCTTGTGCCCGATCCCACACCCCTCAAGGCATTCCCCTTGTCTCCTCAGTATCCTCCCCTCGTCCCTAAACTTAAACCCCCCACCTCTATTCCACGATCTCAACAAAACTCCTTTTCTCCTACTCCTCAACCTCAACAAGACTCTCGTCCCTTCAACCTCACCCCCCATCTGCTCCCTGGCCTGGAAACCACCTCCCCTGGCCGCGCCGCAAGCAAAAATTCTGCTGAAAGTCCTTGGCGAATTTTACGAGCCCTCAAGATTAAGTCGTATTATTCAGAAACTGATTTAGTATCTCTGAACAGGTCAGCAAGACTGTCGCTGGCCAACGTAGCCTCGACACCACCACAGAATATCAGGGATGTGGGCAGCTGATGCAAGATATTACCATGACTTTATCTCGATCCTAAGAACTGGTCGCTATGATTTTTTTTCAGGTGGATTTAGTGACAACAATACAACTGGAAGATTTAAATTGCGTACCAGGATTCTGTACCTATTTGTAAATGGCAGGATATAAATTCTAAATGACCAAGAAAGATATTAGTTACAAGACAAAAGGCACATTCACCCCTTGGTAGAAGTCAGGGTTATGTTCTCCAGATTTCTCACTGAAAATAACAAACAAAAATGGAAAGGATTAAATGTTCAAAGTCGCATTTTTTACAGCATTTTCTAACTTAAAGTAACGTCGGTGATTTCTGGAATAAGTGTAGATGAAAAATGTGTTGAGGAGAGTCATACACGCAGGAGGTTAGCTTAGCGCGGTATATGCAGTGCCTCTCAGGAGTTTATGACTTCCTGAAGGTACAAAGACTGGACGTGAGCAGGACTAATACTCTGTCAGATATAGAAGAAAAGCAGCCACGAGATATGCAGGGGTATAAGAGAGAGAGAGAGAGAGAGGAGAGAGAGAGAGAGAGAGAGAGAGAGAGAGAGAGAGAGAGAGAGAGAGAGAGAGAGAGAGAGAGAGAGAGAGAGAGAGAGAGAATAATTTGAGACACACAGAAAGAGAGTATGAATAGATATATAGAAAGAAAATGAGAAAGAAGAAGAGAATTTGAAAGAGAGAGGACGGACGAGAATACATAAACGAGGAGAAAGGCAGGTCTCCCCCGGCCACAACCCAAAGACACACACACACACACACACACACACACACACACACACACACACAACACACACACACACACACAAACACACGCACATTGAATATAAAACTTACACATCCTTCGTTATAATTAACCCCCGCAGCCCAACACCCTCGTGGTGACATATATATTACTTCAGAAGGAACAAATATCCACAAATTATAGCTGATGAGACTTTAAGTTGTGAATATTTAAAGACGAGAACCACATTTCTTTCAAAATCATTAAATGTGGTGAGTGAATTTGTATTTTGATTATTTTACAATATGCCAATAATAATGTGTCCTAAAGAATTAAAGGAACTTAATATACTAGAGGGAATTGTTAGGCAGAAAAGTATGATTAAATTGTGTAGACTATACTGTATAACCAACGATGTCTAACATATACCCTTACACGGTTTCTTGTAGTGTTGGTATATTATTTTCCTCGGTATATGAGATTCTTACGTCAAGTAGAGATTGTAAGCAAGGCTTTGGTAGAAGGAGTTTACATTACCTTTGTTAAGATAATTGAATATGACTAGGTATTCGGCCCTCCAACATCTTATATTACAACGCTTCCCGCCAGAGTGGGTGTATGTCGTCAGCTTATACAGTGGTATCCTGGCTGACTGAGGGCTACAACTTTAGTATTTTTTTCAGGAACCTGGAGAATTATAATATTATAATCTGTTTGTGAGATGACTCTGGGCAGTGTAGGAAGAGGTATCGGCTGCCACATTCATAACACTATGTATGTAAACATTCTCCTCAGTACAGATACAATGATCTATATTATCCACAGCTAAGAAGGGCCCAGGGAAACAAATTAACACACAGTATTACAGAAACCGATATAAACACACGGGAACTTATTGTAATTGTTCATAATAACATGGGGACGTTCAATGTTGTCGACGGTGATAAAGAACACACATTACTCATAATTAACACTAACGAACTCACACTATGCATTAGACATTAAGTACATACGAGCATTACTCACAATAACTATGAACATTACTCATAATAAGACCATTAGCCTCATCACTGTACACAATTGACGGGTGAATAAATCCAACATGTCCATTAGAGAGATTATCGTGAACCTCATTCAAGATATATGTGCATTAGTACACCACCAAGGATGAACGAGTCTTTGGTGATAAAATGACGTTACTTGTATTGTACTGAACAACCTAACTCGCAGATCTTATTTATAAACCCTTAGTATCGATTATAAATTTATTCGATACAGTTTGCACTACAGTATTAATAGATACGAATAGAGTCTATCTTCAAGCCCTGAGCGTGAACTGTCTCAATGTCTGGTGAGATGTACAGGATTAATGAGATAATGGGGACCGAAGATAACTTGGAAAAGTGACTGCGGACGAGTACAGTACCGGCCATGCTGCCTCCTTATGTACCGAAGGCTTAGTATACAGTGTGCTGTATCCACACTGCCCCTATGGGACTCACTTCCATTTTTTAATAAGATAAATCACAGAGCTTACTTTTAACCATTGCTATAATAGGGTTAATGTGTTTGACTTATTTGATATAACTATTGGCATTTAAAACGACCATTTAAATGGTAAACATGAGTACTATCTTTATGATAGATGTAAGTTATCTTGCTAAAGATACTTGAGAGGTCTATGTTAAATTTTGAACATCGCCACTAACACAGGATGGGGTATGTGAAATGCTGAATACTTTTGCTTTAACCCCTTGAATACGATGACTTTGTCTCGTGAATACAATACATAATTGCATTTTTAGGCATACTAGAGTTCTATATTCACAAAGGCTCTTTATAAATTTAAAATATTGTTTACCATCAGGAAAGAAGGACCAAAAATTGTTTCGCGTAAATTTTATTTCGCTTCATCAAATTTACACGTAGGTGTGTGTGTGTGTGTGTGTGTGTGTGTGTGTGTGTGTGTGTGTGTGTGTGTGTGTGTGTGTGTGTGTGTGTGTGTGTGTGTGTTTAAAGTTCACGATAAAATATAAAATAAATTATTGAATTTTACTCGAAGGTTCCTCTGTAAAAAGGAGAGCGCTTATATAATTATAGACATAACTACATTTCCCATTTTCTTTTTCTTCCATCATCCCAAACAAAACGCAAAACTAAAACTTCTAATAATCATGTGTCCTCAACAGCCTTAAGTTGGGAAATATTTTATAGTTTACACGATATATACCTTATAAGTATAAACTATTAGGCAGTTTTGTGCAGTTTTGTAGCACGTGTTATTGAAAACCTGAATTTGTGCAATATGGTCCCTCGTACAATATGATATCACTTGCAAAGAGCCATCAATTTTACATAAAAGGTGTTACGCTTTATATACAGCACCTTACATCGATTTTCCCCAAGTTTAAGACTCCTGTGCACGCCAAGCCGGTCGTGTTCTGGGCACCGCTGACTCGCACCAGACCAACAAGTTATCAGTGATGCTGGGGATATTGACAGGTACCCACACACACTTTTTGTGGGGGGGTTGTCGTTTAAGGTCAACATACACCAGGATTTATCTTTCTATTAGACGTGTACAGCAGTATTACTTGTACTAAGGCAGTGTATGAGTAATATTGGTTTATTGTCACATATTTTCTGTATGTCGTTATTTTATTTCGTGTATTTGTTTTCGGTGGGAAGTTGTGACTCTTATCTATAGGTTTACGTCTTTTATTACTCCGTTTAATACTTACATAGACATACATACACACACACACACATAAAACCACTCCCACTTCTAAAAATAGTCTCACCCGAATATAACGTTTATATTAAATTTCCAGCACACAAAAGCTCTCCTTTCCCACGCTCACAAACACACTGGGATTTTTCCCCACGAATTCCAGTCTTTCACTCCTAAAAAAAAAGGGTTGCAAAATAAAAATCCCCAAGTTTGTGTCGACATTGTAATAAGCGGTGATATGCAGAGCTTTTGTTTCGAACACAACACACATGCAAGAGACATGAGTTTCCTTGGCCGGGAGCTTTATCATGCAGTGTGGGATATGAACTTCCAATAGGTGAATAGCTTATGCAGCGAATACTTGCATTCTCAAATCTGTACCAGGAATTTACTGTGAGAATTATGTGTGATATTGTGTCGGCTTCGTGATCCAGAGTACTGCATAGTGTAAGCCAAAAGAGAGAGAGAGAGAGAGAGAGAGAGAGAGAGAGAGAGAGAGAGAAAAAAAAAATTAAAGTGAGAAAAAATGAAAGTGAGAGAAAAAACAGACACAGACACACACAGTTCAACAAACAAAAAGCAAAAGTACTTAAACAGAGCAAAACAGAAAAAAGCAATCATATAACGAAAAAAATACACAACAGAAAGAGAAAGTATAATGAAAGTGGAAAGTGAGAGGAAGTGGAGGAAAGTAAAGAAAGTTTAACTGAAATATACAAAACGCAGATGAACGGGAGACATCAACCGTGGTGATAGGTGTTTGTTGTGTGCTAAATGTGTCTGTAGGTGTTTGTTGTGTGTTAAATGTGTTTGTAGGTGTTTGTTGTGTGCTAAATGTGTCTGTAGGTGTTTGTTGTGTTAAATGTGTCTGTAGGTGTTTGTTGTGTGTTAAATGTGTCTGTAGGTGTTTGTTGTGTGTTAAATGTGTCTGTAGGTGTTTGTTGTGTGTTAAATGTGTTTGTAGGTGTTTGTTGTGTGTTAAATGTGTTTGTAGGTGTTTGTTGTGTGTTAAATGTGTTTGTAGGTGTTTGTTGCGTGTTAAATGTGTTTGTAGGTGTTTGTTGTGTGTTAAATGTGTTTGTAGGTGTTTGTTGCGTGTTAAATGTGTTTGTAGGTGTTTGTTGGGTGTTAAATGTGTTTGTAGGTGTTTGTTGTGTGTTAAATGTGTTTGTAGGTGTTTGTTGGGTGTTAAATGTGTTTGTAGGTGTTTGTTGGGTGTTTGTTGTGTTTGTAGGTGTTTATTGTGTTATATGTATTCGTAGGTGTTTGTTGTGTGTTATATGTGTTTGTAAGTGTTTCTTGTGTGGTTTAGTGCGCTTGCTTTGTGTTTTAATATGTTTATTTTATGTTTTACTGTGTTTTAGTTGTTTGTTGTGTTTACTGTGTTTGTGGGTATTTATTGTGTTTTACTGTGCTTGTGTGTGTTATAACGTGTTTGTAGGTGTGTGTTTATCTAGGTATCACTTGTATGTACGCGTGCGTGTGTGTGCGTATGTGAGCGTGCGTGTGTGTATGTGTGTCATGTCTCGTTTCTGAAATTATCTGATATAATAAAAAAATATATCTTTCGTCTTGTGAATAATGTTATATCATATTGATATCTTAGAAAACACAGTATCTCATTTTACTGACCTGTATTGATTAGCAAATAGATTATTCAGAGACGGAACGGTCGATTCAGGTCAAACGGATCATTGGCAAAAGGAAGAAAAGTATCTAAAGCATGCAAATGAGACGCCGTGAATCTCTAATGGCTTAACTTTTCTCTTTCACTCACGAAAGAGCCGGAACTTGACAACACTTCTGGTGTACTTTTGTTATGTGTTCCTGTGGTAGTGTTTGTACCCATTGGTTATCGAGTTGACTTTGTGTGTGTTTGTAATTGTGTATGATGATGTTTGTTTATTGTGTATTTTAGTGTTTGGTGTTGCATGTGTGTGTGTGGTGCGTGTGTGGTGTGTGTGTGTGTGTGTGTGTGTGTGTGTGTGTGTGTCTTACTATACTTTATTTTTCACAGCTTTGTCATCGTTTATATAACATCTAAACATTAGTCATAAACCTGTGATAATGTTAAGCCACCATCATGAAACATTTTCCCACAAAGTTGAACATATCACACTGAGTGCCTGCCATAGGAAACATCCAGCTTATCATAGCAGAGGAAACAGCAACAGGTGTAAAACATGAATAACAGCTTGTGTTGCTTTTAAGGTCAGACTGATTGATAACGGGAAATAGCTTGTAGGAGTTAAAAAGTTACCATGCGCTTTTTTCTATATACTGGATATTTATCTTTAAACTCGTCCCGAACAGTATCTTTACGGAGGTGTCCGATGAAATTCAAACTGAACACCGCGACTCCTGTTGTCTCGGTAGGGTTGTCAAAATCATTCGTATAATGTGTCATATTATTGTTTCACCAAAAAATCGTAAGGATAGTTTTGGGAGCGAGTTTACATTTGTTCTCCATAGCATCAGAGACATCAAATCTAACCGATAGTTTCGTCTCCAACAAGATTTCACCTGTAGTTAACAAGACCGACTGGCTCAGGGTAAGTTCGCTCGCACTTTGGCAAACATTTATGCAGAGTCCCGCATGATGAATGTGCAAGCAGGAGGTGTGATGTGCCAAAAAGGGGCAAATGAACCTGTTGGCTGGACGAAATTCCCATCTATCATTTTCCTGATATAAAAAGAGATGGGACTCCAGTAATGTTTACCGTCACTCAGACTGAGGTGGGAATTACCACTTGATGTATTTCAGACCACGTGTCTAGATGGGCAAGCTCAGGGGGCCTATAGGCCCTCATCAAAACCCCTTCATGATAATAAAAACACGGAAGGGTGTTAAAATCTTTACCCTCAACTGCTGCATGATGAAGTTTATTCAAAGATGGATCAGATTGTTGGGCTTTAATGAGCTCATCCTTACTAATGGTCTTATTGTACAGATCTTCTGTGGGTAGGAAGATATTGGAGGTGGTTTTAGATGAAGAGGGCCCATTTCGCACACTCTGTGACCGGGTGACAGCACAAGATGGAAAAAGGTGAGGAATAGTTTCTTCAAGGTCAGTGGTGGAGTTGACAGGTAAGGGAGAGTCGACTGTCTTTATGTTGGGAACCACTAGATCTCCTACCAAGTCATTACCCAATAATAAATGAATGCCGCTCACAGGCATTGGATCTTTCCAAATGGCTACTTGCACTTCCCCAGTAATCAAGGGACATTGGAGGTGCACTTTAGCTAAGGGATAGGAAGAATGGGATGAGAGATCTGAAATTAGAACACTCTCATTAGTAAATGCTGTAGATATATCAGGGATGACGTCAAACAGGAGGATAGATTGTGCTGCGCCCGTATCACGTAGTATACGAATAGGGAAAGAACGAGACCCCTCTATGATTGAAATTTTTCCCTCATAGGTGAATGAAGAGAAGAGATCCTGATGGGGCCTTTCCACATTGGTGGTTGCTATTGGTTTGAATTTGGGATCCAGGGAACTACTTTTTGAAGTTCGACACTTTGGGTGTTTACAAGACTGGATCGTATGGCCTGGTTTTTTACAGTAAGAACAATAAAACTTGGTTGCATCAGGGGGGGTAGGTGTGGGACCTTTCGACCTACCACTCACGTCCCCAAGGTTATCATCAGAGGAGGACCTAACATGTCGGAAAGTACCACGTTCCCTACGGCACAGTGACTCCACCACCAAGGCGTACTCATCAGCCAGCTCAGCCGCACGTCCTAAATTAACCTCTCCACGCTCCTCCACATGCTTCATGATGTGAAATGGTATCTTGTTCTTCCACTCCTCCAGGACTACCAAGTTTAACAAATCCTGAGGTGGCCATTAAGAAAACCTAGATAAATTAATTAATGGTCAAAAGATAAGTGGATTACCCCAGAAAATATCACGGCAGTGGATAACCAGAAAGTCCCGGAAACTACCCAAGTTATACCTAGGGAAATTACACTTATGAATATTGTTCTTCTGATAAGATCCTTAAATAAGGATAAGAGACTTGAAAGAGGAAGGGCGTATTACGGCATTAATATAAAGATCCGGATTAACAACCCTTAGATACTTGAAACAGGAAGGGCGTATTATGGCATTTATATAAGGATCCGGATTAACAACCCTTGAGTAAACAGGAAGGGCGTATTACGGCATTAATATAAAGATCCGGATTAACAACCCTTAGATACATGAAACAGGAAGGGCGTATTACGGCATAAATATAAAGATCCGGATTAACAACCCTTGAGTTACTTGATTATTGACCCCGAATGAGATAATGAGAAGAACAATAATTGAGGCTTTATAATTATGGGGTCCTGGTAGAGCCGGGCGTCCCAAGATATCACTTCACCCTAAACTAGTGACTATGGAACAGCCTACTCTGGAGTGAGGGTACGGCATTAAACAGATCCGGATTCTTCCCTACACTCGATAAGACTTACTACACGACTGCCACGTGTAATAACAGGTAAGCCTTATGACACTTGGAATCTAATATCCTACATCTGTCACGCGTACTGTACGGTAATACCAATATATGCACACACATATGAAGGAAACTTTAAACCACCGTTAAGCAATTGTGAACAGAAGTGACTGGGAGGAATAATTAACAAGGAGTTACAAGGGAGGAAGGAATATGGTACTTAAGGTCGGGTCCTGTCAGGGTCGCCATTTGTTACGAGTTGGGGATTTATAATATTGTTAAACGTCTACCCAGATCCCAACAGGTAACAAAAAACAAAAAACAAAGACAATCGGACTATAAAAGGGTAGACAAAGGATGCGAGTTTTCGTTGTGTACAATAAAGTACCATAAATCCCTTAACAAAATATTCAGCTTATAAATTACCCTTAACCATACTTAACCTAAACATTAACAGTATATACATATTAATAAAACATAAAACAATCGTGAAGCAAGGTGGAGGTGGGAGAGGCAATACAAGATTACAAATACTTAAGTGAGGAGCTGAGATGGCTGACGAGTAAGGCTGAGTACTGTAGAAGACGGTAGGTAGTCACTGTGCCGTAGGTTTAGAAGATAGGTGATCCTGTGGTCACTTCCCAGAGCCAAGTGCTCTCTCCTCGAATTGGAGCTCACAAAGAAGACTCGGAGGAAGTGACGCAACAACCAGGATATGGAGAAGGGAAACCCCGGAGTGGTAACTAAGACGAGTCATACTCGTGTCTCGTCCAGGGATGGCGTTGCTCGTGGTGCTGGGTAGGTAGATCAGGACAATAGATGGCGTGGTTCGTAGTGCTGGGTGGAGGGGTTCGTAACACTTTCCTTCTCTCTCTCTCTCTCTTTCACACATGCCATTTCACACTGCTGAGGTTTCCCTATTCCCCCCTTCATCGAGCCCTTTCCTCACCCTCTTCATCAACATGCGCACCAAATGAAGCTGAGAAAATATCTAGAAAGATTTATTCGGAGTTTGTATACATTCAGACCACAAGACCACCAACATTTCAGGGTTTGCGAATATTTTTTCTGTTTTCTTTTCGAATTGATGATAAAGGTGAGTGTGAAACCATGCAGGTGGAAGGTGGAAAAAAACATGTAAGGAAAAATACACATAAGGAAAGTGGATGATCTTGTAGGAAGCATTGGAGGATTCGGAGGATATATATATACAGTATATATAGAGGGTGGTTCAAATAAAATGCTATCGCTTAGCATTTTTCATATATTAAATGTAATTTGTGAAATTATATTGATAATAAAATGTTGTTTCCTTTATAGACAATCAAGGTTTATTATCAGTAAACATTTTGTATCATTACATTTAATTTTACATACAAAATGTTTCTCTATTCACAATA
>NW_024745253.1:0-6415 GCF_018991925.1 Homarus americanus | reverse complement strand
TCTCTAATGAATGTAAGCCTAAGCTTTTCAGTCTTTCTTCATATGGAAGGTTTCTAATATTATGGATCATTTTTGTCATTCTTCTTTGTACTCTCTCCAAAGAATCTATGTCCATTCTATAATAGGACACCAGAACTGAACCGCATAATCCATGTGTGGCCTCACTAATGCTAGGTAAAGTTTCAAGATAACGTCAGCAGTTCTGTTACTCACAGACCTAGATATGAACCCAAGAATCCTGTTTGCCTTGTTGCGAACGCTAATACATTGTTTTCTAGGTTTCAAGTCGTTGCTAACAAATACACCTTGATTTTTTTCACAAACTGAGTTTTCTATTTCCGTTTTACCTAGTTTATACTTAACGTTTGTATTCGTCTTCCCTATCTGTAGTACCTTGCATTTATCACTATTAAAATTCATTTGCCAGTCTACTGACCACTCATGTAAGGTATCTAGATCTCTTTGAAGGTGTTCAAAGTCACTGTCTGAATTTATCACTCTCCCCATTTTAGTATCATCTGCAAATTTACTAATCCTACTAGTTATGCCTAAATCAAGATCATTAATGAATATAACAAACAGCAGAGGGCCTAATACAGATCCTAGGGAACTCCGCTTTTGACTGCCCCAGTCTACGAAGCTTACAATCCATTTTTTATGCTGACTCTTTTGTTTCCTACCAGTTAAGCTTACATGACCTAATCATTTTAATACTGATCCACCTATTCCATGTGCTTCTACCTTCCTTATCAATCTCTCTCATGAGGACTCTATCGAATGCTTTACTGAAATCTAAATAAATTATATCATATGACTTATCATTATCTACCGCTTCAAATACTTCTGAAGAAAAAAGCTAGAAAGCAAATTTGTAGGAACAAACGTCCTGGGTGAACCCGTGCTGGGAAAGAATGAATTAAGTTGAATGTTTCAAGGTGAACTTCTGATTTTTTGTAGCAATAATTGACTCTAGCAACTTGCCTGTGATTGGCGTAAGAGACTAATGGGGCCAGTAATTTTGATGCTATTGATTTATCACCCTTTTTGAAAATCGGAACTACATTTTGCAAGTTTAAGCTTCTGGCACTAGGCCGATTCTAATGACTTATTAAATAAAACTGCTAATGGATTACTCAACTCATCTCTACATTCTTCAATATTCTAGCACCTAAAATCTGGACCAGGCTTTATACTGAGAACTTCAGTTTGATGATACTTTAAGCACATAGATTACTAGTAATATTGATATTCATCAACATATTTTCTATACTGTCGTTATATACCTTATGAACTTCTGGAAACTGTGCTAGGTTTTCATTTGTGAATACGGAGCGAAAATGACTATTTAACGTACTACACATTTCTAACTCATCATCAGTCATTTCTCCTGTTGTAGTTTTAAGGGGACCTTTTGTATCTCTAACCTTTGATTTATACAGTTGATAAAAAGCTTTGGGGGTATATTTCGATTCGTTTGCTACCTTGATTTCATAATTTCTCTTTGCTTTCCTAATTTCTGTTTATACCTGTCTTGTTAGGTTCTGATAGTAACCAAGTAAGTGATTTTCGCCTTTCTTAACTTTTCTATATACTCCTTTCTTTTTCCCTAGAAGATCTAAGAGTCTATTATTCATCCATTTTGGTTGGTTCCGTATCGATCTGAATTTTCTTTTAGGGATGTGTTTATTTTGGGCATTATTGATTGTCGCAATAAATTGTTCATAAGTAGCTGCTAAATTAAATTCGGGGTTATCCCGTCCTAAGTTGACAGTTTCCGGAGGTGTGGGGGGGATTAATCTTTTGACCATAGGGTCATCCCTTAGGTCTCTCCTTATGCTACCGTAATTAGCATTCCTAAAATCCGGGATCAAGGCCGAATTTTCCTTCTTCCTGCCATCCCATATTATGTTAAAATATATGGCTTTATGATCACTGTTTCCTAGTTCGTCTCCAATCCCAATATCTTTTACTAGATTTTCATTATTACTGAGAACTAAATCGAGGATATTATTTCCTCTAGTGGGCAAGTTTATAAATTTATATATAAAACTATCCTGTACTACTTCTATAAAATCTTCAGATTCATTATCGCTAAGTTGATTTTTCCAATCTATGCCTGAAAAGTTGAAATCGCCTAGAATACATACATTGTTTCTATCAGATGCCTTCTTTATTTCCTCCCATAGCAATTTACCATCGTTCCTACTCAAATTAGGTAGTCTATATATAACACCAATGACTACGGATTCACTGCCCTCACCAATCTCTACCCAAATACTTTCATTGTAGCTATTTGTTTTAATGTTTGATTTATTGCAGCCTTTTAATGACACCCTGATATACACTGCTACACCGCCACCTCTCCTTCCTACTCTGTCAAATTTAAATAGGTTATATCCTGGAATATGAAATTCTGCTAAAAATGCTTGCTGTTTGAATTTATCCATGTTTCCGTTATTGCAATTATATCTATGTTCTCTTTACTAACAATGGCCCTGAGCTGGTCCATTTTGTTACACAGGCTTCTACTATTAGTATAATAAACACTCAATATATTTCTTCCGTTTCTATCTGTTTTTACATTTTATTACTTTGATGTTTGTTATTGGTAACTATATTTTCAGCATTGTATCTACCGCTTCTGTTTCACTACTTCCCAGGACCTGCTTGTTTTTGACTCCCATTTTTTCCCGACCCTCTCTACTGGCAGAAACCCCCCTATGCTCACCTCTTGAAAAGTTCCTCACTCCTAACCTTACCTATGTCGTTTCCCCCACACTAAGACACACTACTGGATTGGTACCCTCCCCTGACAAAACTCTGTCTAACCTCTCGGCTACATGCCCTATCCCAGCCCCAGGAGAACATACCCTAGTCCTACGTTTCCTATCTCTCGCACAAAAAGCCCGATCCATAAACCTCACCTGGCTGAAGATTGTGAAGTGAGATGCAGTGAAGATTGTGAAGCGAGATGTAGTGAAGATTGTGAAATAAGATTATAAAGTAAACTGTAGTAATTGAGGTTAAACGAACGAGGGTTATTCTATAGTGTATCCGTGTCTTGTTAATGTGGAACCAACATGGCGGTGGTTCTCAATATAGATACGTTATTTTGCCGGGAATTTCTGTCAAAACAAAATATGAATCAACCATATTTAGCCTAAATTAACCTAACGGCTTTATTATATATTCTAAGTTTTTAAGTTGGATAGATCAGATCAGGTTAGGTTAAGTCAGGTTGGGTTAGGTTAGGTTAGTTTTGTTAATTTTGCCACTTAGAGGCTAGTTTATTGTGCCCCCCATACTCATCCTGTCAGCTGTAGCACAGAGAGATTACAAAGTGGTGTTAGATGAGGTAGGTGGTTAAGTTAAGTTTCAATAGGTTATGTTAGATTATGTCAGGTTGGGTTAAGTTAGGTTAGGTAGGTAATAAGTAGATAGGTTATGTTAGGTAGGTGGGAAAGTTAGGTTTGATTAGGTTGGCTTATGTCAGACGGGGAGGTTAGGTTAGATTATGTCAGGTTAGGTTAGATTATGTCAGGTTAGGTCAGATTACGTCAGGTTAGGTTAGATTATGTCAGGTTAGGTTAGATTATGTCAGGTTAGGTTAGATTATGTCAGGTTAGGTTAGATTACGTCAGGTTAGGTTAGATTATGTCAGGTTAGGTCAGATTACGTCAGGTTAGGTTAGATTATGTCAGGTTAGGTCAGATTACGTCAGGTTAGGTTAGATTATGTCAAGTTAGGTTAGATTATGTCAGGTTAGGTTAGATTATGTCAGGTTAGGTTAGATTATGTCAGGTTAGGTCAGATTACGTCAGGTTAGGTTAGATTATGTCAGGTTAGGTAAGTAGGTAGAGGTGGGTAAAAAAGGTTAGGTTAGGTCGACAGGTTTTAGTGTAGGAGCTTAAGTAATCCCGTAAAAATTTCATGTTAAATTTTGACACCATACATTATAATAATCCTTATAAACTATGTTAAGGAACTGTGGTGTCATTTTTTCTGAACGGTTTATTATAAGTTTTATGCCTTTAAAGAAGTTTTATTAAAGAGCGGCGTAATGAACCACAGATGTATTACCATTAAGTCCTAATTAACTTAAAACATGACTAATAACCTATGAACATATAGTATTATATGATTACAATTTAACATAATATATCATGAATGCTGTTATAATATCATAAGTGTGTTACAAACATGGCTGCTCATATATGCCATTCTGTCTCTGGCAAAGAAGAGATTGCAGTAAGTAAAATTATTTGCTAAAGACATATACTGGAAATTAAACATATACATATTACCATTATCTGAAAAGCTTAGAACCACCGTTTTATATTTATTAAAAGTTTGTAGTGTTATACATCATGTGTAAACAAGTCACAAGTTATTATTTACGACATTGCTTCAGTCCTCGTCATCAGAGTCTTCTGTGTACAACAGATTCCTTCACCTTGTTTAGGCATTTCTCATCATCTGCTTGACAGTTACACATCTCGGTGCATGTCATGCTATTCTTTCTGATTCTTTCTGTATGAACATGACAATGATCCACATTTCCTGACGCCACATCCACATTTAACAAGTTCTGTGATTGCTTCTGGAGCTGGTGGTTGGTCTGATATTACTAGTATGAAACAGTCATTGTCAATCTTCCAGCCATGCTCTAATTGTGAAAGCATTTCACTGTCTGCATCACAAGACCACAGAAGAGCTTGATACCTTCCTCTCAATATATGATACTTTAGAGTTGCTGCAGTCGTTGATAGTTCTCCAGCTTCTGCCTGCGTTTTCTTGAAGAGATGCCATCTAAGTTATGACAGTTTAGTGAAAGTCATTCGTGGACAGTAGAGCTTAAATAAAAATTCCTTTAGACCAATAAACATGTCTGCTGGAGGGCATTTGGTCTACTCAGCATCTTGAATGCATCTAGGACTTTTGTGTTAGATTTCATCAAAGTGCTCCAACATGCTTTCTTTCCATTGCCAACAAATTTTCCAATCCAGTCAGATCCTGTGAAGGCATGGAAACCTGTAAGGCTCTCTGCCCAATGTGTCGTCGCTCACCAGTTCTATGGCAGCGTTTTCGCTCTGTATTTCCAAGTTGAGTTGCTTTTAATATGCCAAACACATCAGTAAGCCTGGTGACTTGTGCGTACAGTGCCTCTGTGATGCATAATTGTATGTCCGGTTGTTCTATAACTTGTGATAGCAATTTGATGGTTGAAGTCTTATTTGCTGCTTTCCACGACAGAAGATTAACCTTTGACATCTTTTCCCAGATGCTCAATGGACCAACAATACGTTTCTTGACAAAATTTTCATAATTTTGTCTTCCAACTTCATATGCACATAGATTGTCATATTTGGCATTTTCTGGCATTACAGCTCCAGTTACCAAGTTTAAAAGAGCATCATTTTCCTGGGATTACAGTCACCAATAACATTGTGTAGCTTCTGTACATCAGCATATTGACGGCTGACAATAGCTGTAGAGAGCTTATGGTGTTCTGTTCTTTTGTAATCTTTATGAGTTTGATATTTTATGTAATGAACTTAATTTGAAAACCCAAATGGTAGTATATGATCCTTTATCACCTTAGACACTCTGTGCGTCATGCCTCTCAAGTGATTTTTTCCTCTCTTACTTCTCTGGACAAATATTTATTTTATCCCACTTCAAGTGCCATCACTGCTATTTTCTTAATCTAAGGTAAAAGGATATGCGTCAGTAAAATGACGGATGGTAAGAATTAACCCGAAATTCTTACAAAGACCATATTGTCTTGTTGAGCTCTGAGAGAACTTCACACAACATGCTTCAAAGCTTGATAGCCAGTACAAGTCGTAATATCCACCGCTATAGTTAAATCTTTGCGTCCGCTATTTTGTCCTAATTCTAAGCATCAAGAGTGGCTTTACGCTTAAGTATCTTAAGCATCTTTTTCCTCACTCTTAAGTAGATCTATATGATGTTTCTTTTCATTTTTAAGTAACTAACTATATTTTTGTTTTCATTATAAAATGTGATTGATATAGACAACAGAAGTAAATATCAGCTGGAGGTCGTAAACGAAGCTGATGTGAAGTATTTTGACTCACTGTTCCCACGAACTAATTGCTTCTCTGGTTTATACCGAAGAAATAAAACCGTCAACGAACCATCCGATTCAAATGTGTCTTAGGCGATACAGGGTGTTTAGGCGTCATTCTGATACCAAGAATGACTTTGTGTACTGTGGTGAAGCTGGGGGTAGGATAGGGTTGGGTTGGGTTGGGATGGGTTAGGGTTACGCATGTGTGGGTATATTCTGTCGCATTTTATAGGTATCTTGCGTCTTTCTCTTTATTCCTTCTTTATCATGAGTATCTGTGCCTATTAATACACCACCTCGCAGGATAGTGGAAGAGGAATG
>NW_024745252.1:0-7768 GCF_018991925.1 Homarus americanus | reverse complement strand
GGGGAAGTCCACGGCGGTAGAGGCGAATGAAAAGTGATTGATAGATTTGTAAACAACGGGGCACAGCAGTAGGTGTTAACATCTTCGAATTTAAAAATTTTCAATATAGCTAATTTTTTATTTGTGTGATCTGTTTTTTTTTCAAGTAGGTCATTGTCCGTACAACTCTCTTTTGTGCAGTAACCAGAGATTATGTTTTTGAAGAGCTAGAGGCCCCCCCCCCCATACTGTGTGACAGTGTATCAGGTGTTGGTAAACAAGATCATGATAGATTTCTTTCATTGCTGTGACAGTGAGTGACTGTCGAGTGTGATACAGACTATTAAAAAAAACCCAACTTCTTTCAATATTATGAGTTACTAGGCATCAATTAGAGAGTTTGAAAATCTTTCATTCACACGGAATTGTCAAAATATAAATCATATAAAAGTAGCGTAGAAAAAAAATTCTTTGCTGACCTTAAGCATAAATCAAGTACTATTTATTAACAGAGACCTTGTTAAGCTGTAAAAATACGCCGTTGTACCTTATATTTCTTATGTAATCCTTTATGAATTGTGTAAGGGGGATAGCGCGAACGCAGTCCCCCGCTAACAAAAATTGCGCACTCGAGTTAACCACATTTGGGTTAATCGCAAGGGTCAGCATCACCGGAGTGCAATGGTGAGCCTCGCCCTGGGAAAACCGCCTTCGTGATCACGGTATCTCCTGTGCCAGGTAAGTATGCACGAACATCATCATCCTGAACCCTAACCTTACTTGACTGACCATCAATGCGCTGAACCTTCTTTTTTATGTTATTTACCTCATTTTACAAACAAATAAAATGATTACTCTTTCTATAATTCGTAGTATGCTAAAATAAAAATTTCCAAATTAAAAATAAGAGCATGTGATAGAAATAAACAAGTTTGGCTTTATAAACTTTATTCATTTACAAACATACTGGGCTAGAAAATGTTAACTATTGATATATATTTTCGCGTTTTTCTTGTGTCTAAATCAAGATGATTTCACAGAAACGCGCATGCGTGCGTAGTGTCAACAAAGGCTGTAAGAGACTGCTCCTTAAAATTCGTATTTCTGACGAATTCAGAGAGTCTACCAATCCCAGCCTGTGTAGACAACTACAGTAAGACCCAGTTATCAGCACAGTGGCATATATTTTTTTGTTACTTTTGGACTTTGTCATTTTTTGGGGATAAAACATCTGGTCCTACCACCCGATCCCTCTGAGCAAAGTTTTCAAGTTTGCGCATGCGCAGTGTGATAGTGTGACGTCATTACCACTCCACCTGACTGCAGTGTTGCCAACGTGTCCTATGCCCGCCGTTAAACGCTCCCGTTCGTTAGAAACGGCGGCAGTAGGTGACAGTGATGCTGACGACTTTCTTCTTGAAGACACGTCAAAGAAGAAGCAGAAACCTCAGAAGTCAGGGTCTCCAGCAGGGGCCACGGCTCCCCCTTGCACCCCTTCTGGGGCTGTAGAGGGTGGACTCCTGTCATCAGGGTCCCCAAGTGAGCCTACATGTGGCTCAATGACCGACCCTCCGCCGACGATGGACATAGGGGATTCCCTTTGTCTCCCTGCCCCGTCGCGCCTTCGTCGTCTCGCCTTCCCTTGGGACTTGCCTCTGAGCACACGGACGACCTGGTTCTTCCGTCACTGCTCTCCACTTCAGGACTCAACACTTCGCCTCCGCCGAGGTCCCACAGCCGTGATAGTCACCACACAAATGGACGAGACGGTGCGCCTGCTCACTCAGGTGGGCTTTCCTGCTCCCCAGGGGGAGGTGATGCTGAAGTTCACCATCATCACCCCAGAAACTCGTCGTACCAAGGTAATGGTTCGCCACGTACCCTGGGAGATCCCTATCGACGATCTTCGCCCTCTTCTCCCACAACTACTGGACATGGAACGCCGCATCAACCCGGTCTCCAAACATCCATCCAACGAACTCATCGGCTGGTGGGTGGGCCCCCTCCCCCCGAAGGTGAATGTAGGACCAATTCACAACTGTCCTCTCGACCGATTTATCGGAACCCCGAAAATCTGTGGTCGTTGCCAATCGTGGAAACACCGCACCTGGGAGTGCACGAGGATGGTCGCCTGCGGTTTCTGTGCAGGTCCTCACGACACAGTGGAATGCAAATCGAAAATTCAGAACAAAATCCCAGTTATTCCACGGTGCGTCAATTGCCATGGCAGTCACCACGCCTGGAATGCCAATTGCCCACAGCGTCCTGGCACTCGCCCGGGGAAAACTTACCTTGTACCACCGCCCTCGTCTCTGACGAAGCCCCTGTCAACCAAACCTCAATCCTATCCACCACCGCCTCTTCCATCCACCAAGGATTTCCCATTGATCTCCTCTCCTCTACCACCCCTCCATCACCCCTACCACCCATCCTTTCTCCCCTCCCTCCCTCTCCCTACCGTTCTTGGAACAAGGTCGTTGCCGGCCCTGCCACACAGTCACCACCATCTCCTGCCCACCCGGACCCCCGCTGTCTCTCACCAGCACCACCACCTCTTACTCAACTGAACCCTCACCGCCCCTCTCCGTCGCTACCACCACCACATGCCCAGTCGGGCCCTCGGCAATCCTCGCCGCCACCTCCAGCTCATGCACAGGTACACCAAGTTGGTTCTATGGAAACAATCACTCTCCGTCTGGATCGCCACTCCAAGCAAATCAACCTTCTCTCAACCCAACTCGACTTGTTTGTGAAAACAATTGCGACATTGCAGAAGCAACAACAACTCATTCTGGACACCCTGACCCAACAGGGGCGCGCTTTGCAAGCCCTGATGACCCGCCTCCTTCCATCTCCCGAGATGGAGGATCCATCCCTCGCTCTCCCACTCCTCCCTCTCCATTTCTCTCAACAGAATTTGGTACCTCCTCTGGAGCCCTGTCTAGCCCCCTCCGACTCATCTCACACCGGAGGCCGTTCCCTCCTCTTCTTACAATGGAACATCCAGGGACTTAGACCTCGCCGGACAGACCTCGCCCAGTTTGTGCTCTCCCATCAAGTAGATGTTGCTCTACTTCAGGAAACCATCACAGACGATGTTACTCCACTCCGCCTCTCTGGCTATTCTGTTTACACCCTGCCTCGGTACCGTGGGCAGGCTCGTGGCCTCCTCACCCTTGTGCGTAACACCATTCCATCTGTTCGTCTCCCTTCACCTGACTCACATGGACCCCCGTCTGAATTACTTTCTGTCTCCCTTACTCTTGGTGACCGAACCCTTCGTGTAGTCAATGTTCATTTCAAGAGTGATTCTCTGGACCCCAGGTTCTTCACGACCTCCATGATGGGGTTCCCACTATTGTTCTTGGCGACTTTAATGCCCGCCATCCCACTCTTACTCCGGATCATCCCACTCCATGTACCCTTAATGGATCACATCTCTCACAGTTTCTTAATGGGGATGATGATGTTCGCTTTCTTTGTCCTGACGATCCTACTCGCCTCCCCCATAGTTTCCTTGATGTTGGCTTACTATTGAACGGTCATACTTCCTTTCATCCTACCGTCTGCACCGAGCCTGCTCTGTATAGTGACCATCTTGCCGTTACTACCCATCTCAGGCTCTCCTTCTCTGCCACGACATCAACTCCTTATCGATCCCCTCGCCTTCGTCTCACACAAGATGCTGTTCCTTCCTTTACCCAATACCTTTCTACCTGGGCGGATTCCTATGTTGTCCCTCAGTCCCTTGACTCTTACAGCGCTGATTTTGTTGATGCCGTGTATGACTCTGTCAATCGCGCTACCCCTCCACGCCCTCCCGTCACCCCAGAAGTGCCACCAACTACTGGTATCGTATCCCTGCCATGAGACATCTCCGGCAGGTAACCCGTGATCTCCACTCTGCCATACGGAGGTCTCGGTCTCCAGAGGACTGGGAAGACTTCAAAAATTGGTGCTCCTTTGCAACTCAGGAGCGCCGTCGGATACGTGAGGCGGACTGGCTATCCTTCACGGGATCTCTATCGTTCCAGTCGTCACCCTCTTATGTATGGAATCGGATTAATGCTATACGGGGTACTCGACGGAGGCCTCCTCCCCACCCTGATCCCGCCTCCCTTGCCTGCTCTTTAATGGAGGACTGGGCACGAGCTTCCTCCCCAGAGGCACTTCCAGATCCAATGCAGGAGGCAGTGCAGGCCCGCATCGATGCGTCTGAGCCTGTTGTTCGTGCTGCTCTTACCTCCCCTGCCCCCACTGATCATCCCATCACACAGTTCGAGCTTGACAGTGCTCGTCGCTCTAGAAAAGACACCTCTCCTGGGGATGATCAGATAACCTACTCCGTCCTCAACGCCTGTACTAATATTCTTAACGGCCCCTTGCTTGCTCTCTACAATATGTCTTATGAACATGGGGTTCTCCCGTCCAACTGGAAAAATGCCACTATTATCCCCATCCCTAAGCCGGGAGATCCTGGGAAATATCGACCCATTAGTCTTACCTCCTGTGTTTGCAAGATGATGGAGAGGATACTCCATCGTCGCCTTCTTCACACCATAGGCGGCTTCCACAACTCCCTCAATGGTTTCATTCAACATCGCAGCACAGCACACTCCATTGCTTCCTTTTATTGCAATCAGACTGCCCGCGTCTCCGTCTTCCTTGATATCAAGGGAGCCTTTGATACGGCTCAGCCTGCCCTCATTTTAGCTGAACTTGCACGGTTAGGGGTTAAAGGGAGACTTCTACAATGGATCGCCTCTTACCTCACTGGACGTCAGGCCCGGGTTCGCGTTGAAGGCTCTATGTCTCCTGTTCAAGAAATGAACCTCGGCACCCCTCAAGGTGGAGTCCTGAGTCCCACCTTGTTTAACACTCTCATGCACTCCATTGCATCACTCCCGTGGCCGACAGAAGTTGTCCACTCAGGATATGCCGACGATGTCCTCCTCCAAGCCCCTGACTACCTCAGCATGCAGGAAGCCCTTGATCTGGTCTCCAGAGAGTGTGATTCACTTGGTTTCCTTCTTTCAACTGCGAAAACAAAAGCCATGTGGCACGGTCGTGTTGTACCTCCACCCCTTTTCTTATCAGGAACGCCCTTGGACTGGGTTAATGAGACAAAATACCTGGGTGTGTATGTAACTCGCACACGTTGTCAGATCCCTGAAGTCCGCTATCTTCGAGACATATGTTTTCGGCGTCTCGCTCCCCTCTCTACCATGTGCAGGGGTTCCCTTGGTGCCAGCATCCCTGTACTTCTCACCATGTACAAGTCTTTTGTTCGTTCCTGTGTCGACTACGCCGCCCCTGCCCTCGTCAACATTAGTCGGACTGCTGTCAACCGTCTCGAAGTTATCCAGAGGAAAGCTGCTCGTATCATCCTTGGGGCTCCTCAGTGGACACGCTCTACTTCTCTATATACCGAACTTGGTCTTTCCCCCTTACAGGATCGTGTCCAGGAGTTTTACCTAAAAACTGCCGTTTCCATTCTACGGGATCCTAGGGGCAACTATGTCCAAACCAACTTGACTACTGCTGTCCGAGACCGACCTCCATCTAGAAGACAGTGGCGAGGGTCACTCATCCGAGCCCTTCAGGAACACGACCTCCTGCCTGATATTGTTGTCACCCCTGCTGTTGGTTCGTCTCCTTCTCCCTGGCTGGATTTTCAACCTGAAGTGATTGCCCTCGGTGGACCGCTCCCGAAATCCCAGGTGAACCCTGTTATTCTCTGCAAATACCACCTCTCCAGGATCGCTCACTGGTCCCCAGGTAGGGTCGTCCTCTACACTGATGGTTCTGTTGACCCCGCTACAGGTAGGGCCGGGGCTGGTGTCTACATCTCCCGTCCTCATGCCCCTGAGCCTATCAAACTGTCTCTCAGAGTTTCTGACGGGGCATCCTCCACTCAGGCTGAACTAATAGCCCTCCTTGCTGCCCTTCTCGCTGAGGAAGAAGCAGATGGTTTCTGCCCCTTGCTTGTCTGCTGCGATTCCAGGTCTGCTCTCGACGGGATCGCATTTGGATCTGGGGAAAATAAGGACCTCATCCTCCGAATACGAGGGTTAACATCCACACTTCAGGATGAAGGCCGTCCTGTGACATTCCTATGGATACCTAGTCATGTCGGTATCTTGGGGAATGAGGCAGCAGATGACCTTGCCAAGACTGGCTGCAACAAGGCCACACCTGACTACGTTGTTCCTCGAACACTCTTACAGATTAGGACCCAAATCCGCCGCAAACAGAGAGAAGCTCGGGAAGCAGCCATCCCCCTGGACTCCCCGCCCACATGGTACGATGTCCTCCGTAAACTTCCTGACTTCTCGTACGTCTACGGGAGAGGGTCGCGGAAGGGGGACGTGATTGCTGCCCGTATCATCATCGGGTATGACTTTGCTTGGGAGATTGGTATCCCCACATCCCCTGAGCAACGCTCTTGTGCGTTATGCAGAAGACCCGACAGCCGCACCCTTATTCACTACCTCCTAAGATGTCCCCACACACAACGCTTCCGTGACGCCTGCTGGACCACCACTCCACGACCCCCTGACGGAGACACGATGATCCTCCCAATACTGGCCAGATATTTTGTAAATAATATTAATTATGTGTTAAAGGAACATCCTTCCTTCCTTAGGCTTTAGTAAGCCCCTTTATAATATTTATACTGTATATACTTTTCACACTTGCCAGATGATTCTGGTGTCATTGTACAGGGGTACCTAGTGACAGCACTAGGATCCCGCTTCCTCTATCAAGGAATAAACAATTGAAATTGAATTGAATTGAACTATTGATATTTATTTTCGCGTTTTTCTTGTGTCTAAATCAAGATGATTTCAAATTAGATCCAAAATAAAGTAATTAATAGTATCTCAACCACCATCTTTAGATTGATTTGCCAGGATAAGTTTGTTAAAGTATAGAGGTAAGCCAAGTTTTCTTCTATCTCAAATTGACCTTAAGTTTCTCCCTCTCACGATTAAGTCGTTTGGGGTATTACTTATAATATCAATTATGAGGAACTTGCTATCTAGTGAGGGCTATCCCTCCTAATATAAAACTGAACATTGTGGAACTACTTTCTTTGGCATAGTAACAAGATCAATAGAGCCCAGTATCATTTTATTGGGAAATTGACTAATAACCAAACTAGAAATTGATACAATTCCAAATTTTCTTCAATTATATGCCAGAAATGTCTATACATATGTAATCAATTCAATTTCAATTTCAATTTCAATTGTTTATTCCTTGATAGAGGAAGCGGGATCCTAGTGCTGTCACTAGGTACCCCTGTACAATGACACCAGAATCATCTGGCAAGTGTGAAAAGTATATACAGTATAAATATTATAAAGGGGCTTACTAAAGCCTAAGGAAGGAAGGATGTTCCTTTAACACATAATCAATATTATTTACAAAATATCTGGCCAGTATTGGGAGGATCATCGTGTCTCCGTCAGGGGGTCGTGGAGTGGTGGTCCAGCAGGCGTCACGGAAGCGTTGTGTGTGGGGACATCTTAGGAGGTAGTGAATAAGGTGCGGCTGTCGGGTCTTCTGCATAACGCACAAGAGCGTTGCTCAGGGGATACCAATCTCCCAAGCAAAGTCATACCCAATGATGATACGGGCAGCAATCACGTCCCCCTTCCGCGACCCTTTCCCGTAGACGTACGAGAAGTCAGGAAGTTTACGGAGGACATCTTACCATGTGGGCGGGGAGTCCAGGGGGATGGCTGCTTCCCGAGCTTCTCTCTGTTTGCGGCGGATTTGGGTC
>NW_024745251.1:0-17837 GCF_018991925.1 Homarus americanus | reverse complement strand
ACAACCACGACCATAATTGTAATAACCACGACCATGATTATTACAACCACGCCCATGATTATAACAACCACGGCCATGATTATAACAACCACGACTATGACCATAACCACGATAATGATTATAACAATCACGACTATGATTATAACAATCACGACGATGATTATAACACGCACGACCATAATTATAACAACAACGACCATGATCATAACCACGACCATGATTATAATAGCCATGACTATGATTGTAACAACCACGACTATGATTATAACAACCACGACCATGATTATAAAACCACGACTATGATTATAACAACCACGACTATGATTATAATAACCACGAATATGATTATAACACACACGACCATGATTATAAAAACTACGACCATGATCATAACCACGACCATGATCATAACAACCACGACAATGATTATAAAACCACGACAATGATTATAACAACCACGACCAAGATAATAACAACCACAACTATTAGTATAACAACCACGACCATGATCATAACAACCACGAATATGATTATAACACCCACGACCTTGATTATAACAACTACGCCTATGATTATAACCACGACCATGATTATAAGAACCACGGCTATGATTCTAACAACCACGACCATGATTATAACAACCACGACAATGATTATAAAACCACGACTATGTTTATAACAACTACGACAATGATTATAATAACCACGACCATGATCATAACATCCACGACCATGATTATAACAACCACGACCATGATTATAACAACCACCACGATGATTATAACACTCACGACCATGATTTTAACAACTCCACCTATGATCATGACCACGACCATGATTATAACAACCACGACTTTTGATTCTAACAACCACGACCATGATTACAACAACCACGACCATGATTATAACAACCACGCCCAAGATTATAACAACCACAACTATCATTATAACAACCACGCCCATGATTATAGCAACCACGACCATGATTGTAACAACCACGACTATGATCATAACCACGACAATGATTATAACAACCACGACTATGATTATAACAACCACGACGATGATTATAACACGCACGACCATGATTATAACAACAACGACAATGATCATAACCACGACCATGATTATAACAACCTCGACCATGATTATAATAACCACGAATATGATTATATAACCTACGACCATGATTATAAAAACTACGACCATGATCATAACCACGACCATGATTATAACAACCACGACTATGATTGTAACAACGACGACCATGATTATAACAACCACGACCATGATTATAAAACCACGACAATGATTAAAACAACCACGACTTCGATTATAACAACCACGACCATGATTATAACAACCACGACCAAGATTATAATAACCACAACTATTATTATAACAACCACGACCATGATCATAACAACCACGAATATGATTATAACACCCACGACCATGATTATAACAACTACGCCTATGATTATAAATAAACTACTAATTACGACTGGCAATAAACTACTAATATGAGATTGCAATAATCTATTTAATCATGATTATAACAATCATTTACTTCCATATGTTTATAACCACGCAATTTTCATGATTATAACAACCACGACTATGATTATGACAACCACGACCATGATTATAACAACCACGACTGGCGATTATAAAACGAAACACCGCGTTTATAACAAACGGATGACTATGATTATAATAACCACGACCTGACTTCATAACAACCACGACTATGAATAGAAAGAACCACGACTATGCGATTATAATAACTATGAATATGATTATAACAACCAATGACCATGATTATAAATAACTACGGCGTGATTATAACTATGACCATGATTATAATTGGAACCATCGACTATGAGATTATACCAACCATTTACTCATGATTATAAATGTAAACTACGACCATGATTATAAACCACGCACTATGTTTATAATCAACCACGACTATGATTATAATAACCATTTACCTCAAGATCATAACAACCACGACCATGATTATAACAACCACGACCATGATTATAACAACCACGACGATGATTATAACACCCACGACCATCATTATAACAACTACGCCTATGATTATAACCACGACCATGATTATAACAACCACAACTATGATTATAACAACCATGACCATGATTATAACAACCACGACGATGATTATAACACCCACGACCATGATTATAAAAACTACGACCATAATCATAACCACGACCATGATTATAACAACCACGACTATGATTGTAACAACCACGACTATGATTATAAAACCACGACAATGATTATAATAACCACGACTACGATTATAACAACCACGACCATGATTATAACAACCACGACCAAGAATAAAACAACCACAACTATCATTATAACAACCACGACCATGATCATAACAACCACGACCATGATTATAACAACATCGACCATGATCATAACCACGACCATGCTTATAACAACCACGACTATGATTGTAACAACCACGACCATGATTATAACAACCACGACCCTAATTATAAAACCACGACAATGATTATAACAACCACGACTACGATTATAACAACCACGACCATGATTATAAATAACCACGCACCAAGATTATAAATAACAAATAACTATCATTATTATAACAACTACCACCATGATCATGACAACTACGACCATGATTATAAATAAACCACGACCATAATTATAATAACCACGACCATGATTATAAATAAACTAATGACCAAGCGATTATAAAACCACGACAATGATTAAAACAACCACGACTACGATTATAACAACCACGACCATGATTATAACAACCACGACCAAGATTATAATAACCACAACTATTATTATAACAACCACGACCATGATCATAACAACCACGAATATGATTATAACTCCCACGACCATGATTATAACAACTACGCCTATGATTATAACAACCACGACCATGATCATAACAACCACGAATATGATTATAACACCCACGACCATGATTATAACAACTACGCCTATGTTTATAACCACGACCATGATTATAACAACCACGACTATGATTATAACAACCACGACCATGATTATAACAACCACGACCATGATTATAAAACCAGGACTATGTTTATAACAACCACGACTATGATTATAATAACCACGACCTTGATCATAACAACCACGACTATGATTATAAGAACCACGACTATGATTATAATAACCACGAATATGATTATAACAATACGATCATGATTATAACAACCACGACCATAATTATAATAACCACGACCATGATTATAACAACCACGCCCATGATTATAACAACCACGACCATGATTATAACAACCACGACCATGATTATAAAACCACGACTATGCTTATAACAACCACGACTATGATTATAATAACCACGACCTTGATCATAAAAACCACGACTATGATTATAAGAACCACGACTATGATTATTATAACCACGAATATGATTATAACAACCACGACCATGATTATAACAACTACGCCTATGATTATAACCACGACCATGATTATAACAACCACGACTATGATTATAACAACCATGACCATGATTATAACAACCACGACGATGATTATAACACCCACGACCATGATTATAAAAACTACGACCATGATCATAACCACGACCATGATTATAACAACCACGACTATGATTGTAACAACCACGACTATGATTATAAAACCACGACAATGATTATAATAACCACGACTACGATTATAACAACCACGACCATGATTATAACAACCACGACCAAGATTAAAACAACCACAACTATCATTATAACAACCACGACCATGATCATAACAACCACGACCATGATTATAACAACATCGACCATGATCATAACCACGACCATGCTTATAACAACCACGACTATGATTGTAACAACCACGACCATGATTATAACAACCACGACCCTAATTATAAAACCACGATAATGATTATAACAACCACGACTACGATTATAACAACCACGACCATGATTATAACAACCACGACCAAGATTATAACAACAACAACTATCATCATAACAACCACGACCATGATCATGACAACCACGACCATGATTATAACAACCACTTAATTATATATCGGTAATAACCGACTATGATTATAACAACCACCATGATTGCAACAACCACGCCACAGATTACAAATAACAATTACGATTACACTCCGTAACTAATGCGTTGATATGAATAACCACATTTTATGGATTTATAATCACATGATGATTATAAATATAGACGACCATGATTATAACAACAACGACCATGATCATAACCACGACCATGATTATAATAACCACGACTATGATTGTAACAACCACGACCATGATTATAACAACCACGACCATGATTATAAAATCACGACTATGATTATAACAACCACGACTATGATTATAATAACCACGAATATGATTATAACACCCACGACCATGATTATAAAAACTACGACCATGATCATAACCACGACAATGATCATAACAAACACGACTATGATTATAAAACCACGACAATGATTATAACAACCACGACTACGATTATAACAACCACGACCATGATTATAACAACCACGTCCAAGATTATAACAACCACAACTATTATTATAACAACCACGACCATGATCATAACAACCACGAATATGATTATAACACCCACGACCATGATTATAACAACTACGCCTCTGATTATAACCACGATCATGATTATAAGAACCACGGATATGATTCTAACAACCACGACCATGATTATAACAACCACGACAATGATTATAAAACCACGACTATGTTTATAACAACTACGACTATGATCATAATAACCACGACCATGATCATAACAAACACGACCATGATTATAACAACCACCACGATGATTATAACACACACGACCATGATTTTAACAACTACGCCTATGATCATGACCACGACCATGATTATAACAACCACGACTTTTGATTCTAACAACCACGACCATGATTACAACAACCACGACCATGATTATAACAACCACGCCCAAGAATATAACAACCACAACTGTCATTATAACAACCACGCCCATGATTATAACAACCACGACCATGATTATAACAACCACGACTATGATCATAACCAGGACAATGATTATAACAACCACGACTATGATTATAACAACCACGACCAAGATTATAACAACCACAACTATCAAAATAACAAACACCACCATGATTATAACAACCACGAACATAATTATAACAACCACGATCATGATTATAACACCCACGACCATGATTATAACAACCACAACTATCATTATAACAACCACGACCATGATCATAACAACCACGACCATGATTATAACAACCACGATCATAATTATAGCAACCACGACCATGATTATAACAACCACGACCATGATTATAACAACCACGACTATGATCATAACCACGACAATGATTATGACAACCACGACTATGATTATATCAACCACGACGATGATTATAACACGCACGACCATGATTATAACAACAACGACCATGATCATAACCACGATTATGATTGTAACAACCACGACCATGATTATAACAACCACGACCAAGGATTATAAAACCACGACTATGATTATAACAACCACGACTATGATAATAATAACCACGAATATGATTATATAACCTACGACCATGATTATAAAAACTACGACCATGATCATAACCACGACCATAATTATAACAACCGCGACTATGATTGTAACAACGACGACCATGATTATAACAACCACAACCATGATTATAAAACCACGACAATGATTAAAACAACCACGACTACGATTATAACAACCACGACCATGATTATAACAACCACGACCAAGATTATAACAACCACAACTATTATTATAACAACCACGACCATGATCATAACAACCAGGAATATGATTATAACACCCACAACCATGTTTATAACAACTACGCCTATGATTATAACCATGACCATGATTATAACAACCACGACTATGATTATGACAACCACGACCATGATTATAACAACCACGACCATGATTATAAAACCACGACTATGTTTATAACAACCACGACTATGATTATGATAACCACGACCTTGATCATAACAACCACGACTATGATTATAAGAACCACGACTATGATTATAATAATCACGAATATGATTATAACAACCACGACCATGATTATAACAACTACGCCTATGATTATAACCAAGAACATGATTATAACAACCACGACTATGATTATAACAACCACGACCAAGACTATAACAACCACAACTATTATTATAACAACCACGACCATGATCATAACAACCAGGAATATGATTATAACACCCACAACCATGATTATAACAACTACGCCTATGATTATAACCATGACCATGATTATAACAACCACGACTATGATTATGACAACCACGACCATGATTATAACAACCACGACCATGATTATAAAACCACGACTATGTTTATAATAACCACGACTATGATTATGATAACCACGACCTTGATCATAACAACCACGACTATGATTATAAGAACCACGACTATGATTATAATAATCACGAATATGATTATAACAACCACGACCATGATTATAACAACTACGCCTATGATTATAACCACGAACATGATTATAACAACCACGACTATGATTATAAGAACCACGACCATGATTATAACAACCACGACCATGATTATAAAACCACGACTATGTTTATAACAACCACGACTATGATTATAATAACCACGACCATGATCATAACACCCACGACCATGATTATAACAACTACGCCTATGATTATAACCACGACCATGATTATAACAACCACGACTATGATTATAACAACCACGACCATGATTATAACAACCACGACGATGATTATAACAACTAATGACTAGATTATAACAACCATTTAATTGGCGATTATAACAACCACTTACGATGAATAAGTAAATAATCTACTCTAATTATGATTATAAAAACTACTACCATGATCATAACCACACGACCATGATTATAATAACGACGACTATGATTGTAATAACCACAACCATGATTATAAAACCAATGACAATGATTATAACAAATCACGACTACGATTATAACAAATCCACGACCATGAGATTATAAATAACCACCAAGATTAAAACAACCACAACTATTCATTAAACAACCATACCATAATCATAACCACTTACCATGATTATAACAACTACGACTATGATTGTAACAACCACGACCATGATTATAACAACCACGACCAAGATTATAACAACAACAACTATCATTATAACAACCACGACCATGATCATGACAACCACGACCATGATTATAACAACCACGACGATGATTATAACACCCACGACCATGATTATAAAAACTACGACCATGATCATAACCACGACCGTGATTATAACAACCACGACTATGATTGTAACAACCACGACCATGATTATAAAACCACGACAATGATTATAACAACCACGACTACGATTATAACAACCACGACCATGATTATAACAACCACGACCAAGATTAAAACAACCACAACTATCATTATAACAACCACGACCATGATCATAACAACCACGACCATGATTATAACAACATCGACCATGATCATAACCACGACCATGCTTATAACAACCACGACTATGATTGTAACAACCACGACCATGATTATAACAACCACGACCCTAATTATAAAACCACGATAATGATTATAACAACCACGACTACGATTATAACAACCACGACCATGATTATAACAACCACGACCAAGATTATAACAACAACAACTATCATCATAACAACCACGACCATGATCATGACAACCACGACCATGATTATAACAACACACGACCATAATTATAATAACCACGACCATGATTATAACAACCACGCCCATGATTATAACAACCATGGCCATGATTACAACAACTACGACTATGATCATAACCACGACAATGATTATAACAACCACGACTATGATTATAACAATCACGACGATGATTATAACACGCACGACCATGATTATAACAACAACGACCATGATCATAACCACGACCATGATTATAATAACCACGACTATGATTTTAACAACCACGACCATGATCATAACAACCACGACTATGATTATAAAACCACGACAATGATTATAACAACTACGACTACGATTATAACAACCACGACCATGATTATAACAACCACGTCCAAGATTATAACAACCACAACTATTATTATAACAACCACGACCATGATCATAACAACCACGAATATGATTATAACACCCACGACCATGATTATAACAACTACGCCTCTGATTATAACCACGATCATGATTATAAGAACCACGGATATGATTCTAACAACCACGACCATGATTATAACAACCACGACAATGATTATAAAACCACGACTATGTTTATAACAACTACGACTATGATCATAATATCCACGACCATGATCATAACAAACACGCCCGTGATTATAACAACCACCACGATGATTATAACAGCCACGACCATGATTTTAACAACTACGCCTATGATCATGACCACGACCATGATTATAACAACCACGACTTTTGATTCTAACAACCACGACCATGATTACAACAACCACGACCATGATTATAACAACCACGACTATGATCATAACCAGGACAATGATTATAACAACCACGACTATGATTATAACAACCACGACCAAGATTATAACAACAACAACTATCAAAAAAACAAACACGACCATGATTATAACAACCACGACCATAATTATATCAACCACGATCATGATTATAACACCCACGACCATGATTATAACAACCACAACTATCATTATAACATCCACGACCATGATCATAACAACCACGACCATGATTATAACAACCACGACCATAATTATAGCAACCACGACCATGATTATAACAACCACGACCATGATTATAACAACCACGACTATGATCATAACCACGACAATGATTATGACAACCACGACTATGATTATAACAACCAAGACGATGATTATAACACGCACGACCATGATTATAACAACAACGACCATGATCATAACCACGATTATGATTGTAACAACCACGACCATGATTATAACAACCACAACCAAGGATTATAAAACCACGACTATGATTATAACAACCACGACTATGATAATAATAACCACGAATATGATTATATAACCTACGACCATGATTATAAAAACTACGTCCATGATCATAACCACGACCATGATTATAACAACCACGACTATGATTGTAACAATGACGACCATGATTATAACAACCACGACCATGATTATAAAACCACGACAATGATTAAAACAACCACGACTACGATTATAACAACCACGACCATGATTATAACAACCACGACCAAGATTATAACAACCACAACTATTATTATAACAACCACGACCATGATTATAACAACTACGCCTATGATTATAACCACGACCATGATTATAACAACCACGACTATGATTATGACAACCACGACCATGATTATAACAACCACGACCAACCACGACTATAACAACCACGACTATGATTATAATAACCACGACCTTGATATAACATGAATATAACAACCATAACTATGATTATAACAACCACGACCATGATTATAACAACCACGACCATGATTATAAAACCACGACTATGTTTATAACAACCACGACTATGATTATAATAACCACGACCATGATCATAACAACCACGACCATGATTATAACAACCACGACCATGATGATAACAACCACGACGATGATTATAACACCCACGACCATGATTATAACAACTATGCCTATGATTATAAACACGACCATGATTATAACAACCACGACTATGATTATAACAACCACGACCATGATTATAACAACCACGACGATGATTATAACACCCACAACCATGATTATAAAAACTACGACCATGATCATAACCACGACCATGATTATAACAACCACGACTATGATTGTAACAACCTCGACCATGATTATAAAACCACGACATTGATTATAACAACCACGACTACGATTATAACAACCACGACCATGATTATAACAACCACGACCAAGATTAAAACAACCACAACTATCATTATAACAACCACGACCATGATCATAACAACCACGACCATGATTATAACAACCACGACCATATTTATAACAACCACGACGATGGTTATAACACCCACGACCATGATTATAACAACTACGCCTATGATCATAACCACGACAATGATTATAACAATTACGACTATGATTATAACAACCACGACGATGATTATAACACGCACGACCATGATTATAACAACAACGACTATGATTGTAACAACCACGACCATGATTATAACAACCACGACTATGATTGTAACAACCACGACCATGATTATAACAACCACGACCCTATTATTATAAAACCAATGATAATGATTATAACAACCACGACCTGATTATAACAACCGACCATGATTATAAATAAACCACGACCAAGATTATAACAACCACAACTATCATTATAACAACCACGACCATGATCATGACAACTACGACCATGATTATAACAACCACGACCATAATTGTAATAACCACGACCATGATTATTACAACCACGCCCATGATTATAACAACCACGGCCATGATTATAACAACCACGACGACCATAACCACGACAATGATTATAACAACCACGACTATGACCATAACCACGACAATGATTATAACACGCACGACCATAATTATAACAACAACGACCATGATCATAACCACTACCATGATTATAATAGCCACGACTATGATTGTAACAACCACGACCATGATTATAACAACCACGACCATGATTATAAAACCACGACTATGATTATAACAACCACGACTATGATTATAATAACCACGAATATGATTATAACACCCACGACCATGATTATAAAAACTACGACCATGATCATAACCACGACCATGATCATAACAACCACGATTATGATTATAAAACCACGACAATGATTATAACAACCACGACCAAGATAATAATAACCACAACTATTATTATAACAACCACGACCATGATCATAACAACCACGAATATGATTATAACACCCACGACCTTGATTATAACAACTACGCCTATGATTATAACCACGACCATGATTATAAGAACCACGGCTATGATTCTAACAACCACGACCATGATTATAACAACCACGACAATGATTATAAAACCACGACTATGTTTATAACAACTACGACAATGATTATAATAACCACGACCATGATCATAACAACCACGACCATGATTATAACAACCACGACCATGATTATAACAACCACCACGATGATTATAACACCCACGACCATGATTTTAACAACTCCGCCTATGATCATGACCACGACCATGATTATAACAACCACGACTTTTGATTCTAACAACCACGACCATGATTACAACAACCACGACCATGATTATAACAACCACGCCCAAGATTATATCAACCACAACTATCATTATAACAACCACGCCCATGATTATAGCAACCACGACCAAGATTATAACAACCACGACTATGATTATAACCACGACAATGATTATAACAACCACGACTATGATTATAACAACCAAGACGATGATTATAACACGCCGACCATGATTATAACAACAACGACAATGACCATAACCACGACCATGATTATAACAACCACGACTATGATTATAATAACCACGAATATGATTATATAACCTACGACCATGATTATAAAAACTACGACCAAGATCATAACCACGACCATGATTATAACAACCACGACTATGATTGTAACAACGACGACCATGATTATAACAACCACGACCATGATTATAAAACCACGACAATGATTAAAACAACCACGACTACGATTATAACAACCACGACCATGATTATATAACAGAATCACGATCGTGATTATAAAACCAATGACTATGATTATAGCAACCACGACTATGATTATATTAACCACGAATATGATTATAACACCCACGACCATGATTATAAAAACTACGACCATGATCATAACCATTACCATGATTATAACAACCACGACTGTGATTGTAACAGACACGATCATGATTATAACAACCACGACCATGATTATAAAACCGCGACAATGATTATAACAGCTACGACTACGATTATAACAACCACGACCATGATTATAACAACCACGAACAAGATTACAACAACCACGACCATGATTATAACAACCACGCCCAAGATTATAACAACCACGACTATGACTATAACAACTACACGAATCTCATGATTATAAATAAACTTCACGACCATGAGATTAATATAAAACCACGACAACATTAAACAAACTACGACTACGATTATAAATAAACTACGACCAAGGATTATAAATAAACTAATACCAAGATTATAAAACCACAACTATTATTATAACAACCACGACCATGATCATAACAACCACGAATATGATTATAACACCACGACTGAAGGATTATAACAACTACGCCTAATGGATTATAACAACCACGCACCATGATCATAACAACCACGAATATGATTATAACACCCACGACCATGATTATAACAACTATTTCATGTTTATAACCACGACCATGATTATAACAACCACGACTATGATTATGACAAACTAATGACCATGATTATAACAACCACGACCATGATTATAAAACCAGGACTATGTTTATAACAACCACGACTATGATTATAATAACCACGACCTTGATCATAACAACCACGACTATGATTATAAGAACCACGACTATGGTTATAATAACCACGAATATGATTATAACAACCACGACCATGATTATAACAACTACGCCTATGATTATAACCACGACCATGATTATAACAACCTTGACTATAATTATAACAACCACGACCATGATTATAACAACCACGACCATGATTATAAAACCACGACTATGTTTATAACAACCACGACTATGATTATATTATCCACGACCATGATCATAACAACCACGACCATGATTATAACAACCACGACCATGATTATAACAACCACGACGATGATTATAACACCCATGACCATGATTATAACAACTACGCCTATGATTATAACCACGACCATGATTATAACAACCACGACTATGATTATAACAACCACGACCATGATCATAACAAATCACGACTATATTGTAACAAACTCATGATTATAAAACCACGACAATGATTATAACAACCACGACTACGATTATAACAACCACGACCATGATTATAACAACCACGACCAAGATTAAAACAACCACAACTATCATTATAACAACCACGACCATGATCATAACAACCACGACCATGATTATTACAACCACGATCATATTTATAACAACCACGACGATGATTATAACACCCACGACCATGATTATAACAACTACGCCTATGATCATAACCACGACAATGATTATAACAATTACGACTATGATTATAACAACCACGACGATGATTATAACACGCACGACCATGATTATAACAACAACGACCATGATCATAACCACGACCATGATTATAACAACCACGGCTATGATTGTAACAACCACGACCATGATTATAACAACCACGACCATGATTATAAAACCACGACTATGATTATAGCAACCACGACTATGATTATATTAACCACGAATATGATTATAACACCCACGACCATGATTATAAAAACTACGACCATGATCATAACCATTACCATGATTATAACAACCACGACTGTGATTGTAACAAACACGATCATGATTATAACTACCACGACCATGATTATAAAACCGCGACAATGGTTATAACAACTACGACTACGATTATAACAACCACGACCATGATTATAACAACCACGAACAAGATTACAACAACCACGACCATGATTATAACAACCACGCCCAAGATTATAACAACCACGACTATGACTATAACAACCACGACCATGATTATAACAACCACGACCATGATTATAATACCACGACTATGTTTATAACAACCACGACTATGATTATAATAACAACGACCTTGATCATAACAACCACGACCATGATTATAACAACCACGACCATGATTATAATAACCACGCCCATGATTATAACACCCACGACCATGATTATAACAACTACGCCTATGATTATAACCACGACCATGATTATAACAACCACGACTATGATTATAACAACCACGACCATGATTATAACAACCACGACCATGAGTATAAAACCACGACTATGTTTATAACAACCACGACAATGATTATAATATCCACGACCATGATCATAACAACCACGACCATGATTATAGCAACCACAACCATGATTATAACAGCCACGACGATGATTATAACACCACGATGATTATAACACCCACAACCATGATTATGCCTCTATGATTATAACCACGACCATGATTATAACAACCATGATATGATATAACAACCACAACCATGATTATAACAACCACGACCATGATTATAAAAACCACGACTATGTTTATAACAACCACGACTATGATTATAATAACCACGACCAAGATCATAACAACCACGACCATGATTATAACAACCACGACCATGATTATAACAACCACGACGATGATTATAACACCCACGACCATCATTATAACAACTACGCCTATGATTATAACCACGACCATGATTATAACAACCACAACTATGATTATAACAACCATGACCATGATTATAACAACCACGACGATGATTATAACACCCACGACCATGATTATAAAAACTACGACCATAATCATAACCACGACCATGATTATAACAACCACGACTATGATTGTAACAACCACGACTATGATTATAAAACCACGACAATGATTATAATAACCACGACTACGATTATAACAACCACGACCATGATTATAACAACCACGACCAAGAATAAAACAACCACAACTATCATTATAACAACCACGACCATGATCATAACAACCACGACCATGATTATAACAACATCGACCATGATCATAACCACGACCATGCTTATAACAACCACGACTATGATTGTAACAACCACGACCATGATTATAACAACCACGACCCTAATTATAAAACCACGACAATGATTATAACAACCACGACTACGATTATAACAACCACGACCATGATTATAACAACTATGACCAAGATTATAACAACCACGGCCATGATTACAACAACTACGACTATGATCATAACCACGACGATGATTATAACACGCACGACCATGATTATAACAACAACGACCATGATCATAACCACGACCATGATTATAATAACCACGACTATGATTGTAACAACCACGACCATTATTATAACAACCACGACCATGATTATAAAATCACGACTCTGATTATAACAACCACGACTATGATTATAATAACCACGAATATAATTATAACACCCACGACCATGATTATAAAAACTACGACCATGATCATAACCACGACCATGATCATAACAAACACGACTATGATTATAAAACCACGACAATGATTATAACAACCACGACTACGATTATAACAACCACGACCATGATTATAACAACCACGTCCAAGATTATAACAACCACAACTATTATTATAACAACCACGACCATGATCATAACAACCACGAATATGATTATAACACCCACGACCATGATTATAACAACTACGCCTCTGATTATAACCACGATCATGATTATAAGAACCACGGATATGATTCTAACAACCACGACCATGATTATAACAACCACGACAATGATTATAAAACCACGACTATGTTTATAACAACTACGACTATGATCATAATAACCACGACCATGATCATAACAAACACGACCATGATTATAACAACCACCACGATGATTATAACACACACGACCATGATTTTAACAACTACGCCTATGATCATGACCACGACCATGATTATAACAACCACGACTTTTGATTCTAACAACCACGACCATGATTACAACAACCACGACCATGATTATAACAACCACGCCCAAGAATATAACAACCACAACTATCATTATAACAACCACGCCCATGATTATAACAACCACGACCATGATTATAACAACCACGACTATGATCATAACCAGGACAATGATTATAACAACCACGACTATGATTATAACAACCACGACCAAGATTATAACAACCACAACTATCAAAATAACAAACACGACCATGATTATAACAACCACAAACATAATTATAACAACCACGATCATGATTATAACACCCACGACCATGATTATAACAACCACAACTATCATTATAACAACCACGACCATGATCATAACAACCACGACCATGATTATAACAACCACGATCATAATTATAGCAACCACGACCATGATTATAACAACCACGACCATGATTATAACAACCACGACTATGATCATAACCACGACAATGATTATGACAACCACGACTATGATTATAACAACCACGATGATGATTATAACACGCACGACCATGATTATAACAACAACGACCATGATCATAACCACGATTATGATTATAACAACCACGACTATGATTGTAACAACCACGACCATGATTATAACAACCACGACCAAGGATTATAAAACCACGACTATGATTATAACAACCACGACTATGATAATAATAACCACGAATATGATTATATAACCTACGACCATGATTATAAAAACTACGACCATGATCATAACCACGACCATGATTATAACAACCACGACTATGATTGTAACAACGACGATCATGATTATAACAACCACGACCATGATTATAAAACCACGACAATGATTAAAACAACCACGACTACGATTATAACAACTACGACCATGATTATAACAACCACGACCAAGATTATAACAACCACAACTATTATTATAACAACCACGACCATGATCATAACAACCAGGAATATGATTATAACACCCACAACCATGATTATAACAACTACGCCTATGATTTTAACCATGACCATGATTATAACAACCACGACTATGATTATGACAACCACGACCATGATTATAACAACCACGACCATGATTATAAAACCACGACTATGTTTATAACAACCACGACTATGATTATGATAACCACGACCATGATCATAACAACCACGACTATGATTATAAGAACCACGACTATGATTATAATAATCACGAATATGATTATAACAACCACGACCATGATTATAACAACTACGCCTATGATTATAACCACGAACATGATTATAACAACCACGACTATGATTATAAGAACCACGACCATGATTATAACAACCACGACCATGATTATAAAACCACGACTATGTTTATAACAACCACGACTATGATTATAATAACCACGACCATGATCATAACACCCACGACCATGATTATAACAACTACGCCTATGATTATAACCACGACCATGATTATAACAACCACGACTATGATTATAACAACCACGACCATGATTATAACAACCACGACGATGATTATAACACCCACGACCCATGATTATAACAACGACGACGATGATTATAACACCCACGACCATGATTATAAAAACTACGACCATGATCATAACCACGACCATGATTATAACAACCACGACTATGATTGTAACAACCACGACTATGATTATAAAACCACGACAATGATTATAATAACCACGAATACGATTATAACAACCACGTCCATGATTATAACAACCACGACCAAGATTAAAACAACCACAACTATCATTATAACAACCACGACCATGATCATAACAACCACGACCATGATTATAACAAC
>NW_024745250.1:0-16954 GCF_018991925.1 Homarus americanus | reverse complement strand
TCAATGCAGTTATAAGATCGTGGCTTCAAATCCTGGTGGGGTGAGGCGTTGATTATATGTAGAAGTCCGCGTGCTTTATTGGGCTAATGAAATATATATGGATCCTCGTGTTTCCAAGCTGGATTTGGTAAAACGTTGCTCTTATCACCTAAGCGGCACGGGTGGTCCCCATTAGAGGTTCATGGCGCCATAAGATCGTTGAACAGGCTTTGTGTGAAATATTGCAGAGTCTAGGACTGCTTTTATTGTCCTGGTGGCCCAGAGGTAGAGTTCCCCGGTCACAATTAGAAGATCGTAGGTTCGAAACCTGGTGGGGTGAGGTGTTGATTATATGTAGAAGTCCGAGTGCTTTATTGGGCTAATGAAATATATATGGATCCTTGTGTTTCCAAGCCGGATTTGGTAAAACGTTGCTGTGATCACCTAAGCGGCACAGATGGTCCCCATTAGAGGTTCACAGCGCCATAAGCTCGTTGAACAGGCTTTTTGTGAAATATAGCAGAGTCTAGGACTGCTTTTATTGTCCTGGTGGCCCAGAGGTAGCATACCCAGGTCACAATTATAAGATTGTGGGTTTGAATCCTGGTGGGGTGAGGTGTTGATTATATGTAGAAATCCGAGTGCTTTATTGGGCTAATGAAATATATATGGATCCTTGTGTTTCCAAGCCGGATTTTGTAAAACGTTGCTCTGATCACCTAAGCGGCACGGATGGTCCCCATTAGAGGTTCGCAGCGCCATAAGCTCGTTGAACAGGCCTTTTGTTAAATATAGCAGAAGTCTAGGACTGCTTTTATTGTCCTGGTAGCCCAGAGGTAGCGTTCCCCGGTCACAATTATAAGATTGTGGGTTTAAATACTGGTGGGGTGAGGTGTTGATTATGTAGAAGTCCGCATGCTTTATTGGGCTAATGAAATATATATGGATCCTCGTGTTCCAAAGCCGCATTTGGTAAAACGTTGCTCTGATCAAATAGCGGCTGGATGAATTCCCCGATAGAGTTCTACATAGCGCAGCTCAATTAGAACGAAAACTTTGTGAAATATATAGCAGAATCCTAGGACTGCTTTTAGTGTCCTGGTATTGGCCCCAAGTGGCGATTCTTGGTCACAATTAGAAGATCATTGGTTTGAATCAGGTGGGGCGAGGTGTTGATTATGATCCGCATGGCACTGTTGGGCTAATGAAACCATATGAATATAAACATTTGGTAAACGTTGCTCACGGTGCAGGGGGCAGGGTGGTCCCCTATAGTAGTTCTGGCCCCAGCTCGTTAGACAGGCTTTATTAATTAAATATAACAGTCTAGGACTGCTTATAGTGTCATACATAGGTAGCGTTCCCCGGTCACAATTATAGGATCGTGGGTTCAAATCCTGGTGGGGTGAGGTGTTGATTATATGTAGAAGTCCGCGTGCTTTATTGGGCTAATGAAATATATATGGGTCCTCGTGTTTCGAAGCCAGATTTGGTAAAACGTTGACCTGATCACCAAAGCGGCACGGGTGGTCCCCATTAGAGGTTCATGGCGCCATAACGTCGTTGAACAGGCTTTGTGTGAAATATAGTAGAGTCTAGGACTGCTTTTATTGTCCTGGTGGCCCAGAGGTAGCGTTCCCGGTCCTGTTCTAGAAAGAGCATGGTTTGAAGATACGGTGGGGTGGTGTTGATTATATGTAAAGCGTGCTATTGGGGGAATATAGAAAATATATATGGATCCTCGTGTTTTGAAGCAGCATTTGGTAAAACGTTGCTCTGATCACCTAAGCAGCACGGGTGGTCCCCATTAGAGGTTCACGGCGCCATAAGGTCGTTGAACAGGCTCTGTGTGAAATATAGTAGAGTCTACGAATGCTTTTATTGTCCTGTTGGCCCAGAAGTAGCGTTCCCCGGTCACAATTATAAGATCGTGGCTTCAAATCCTGATGGGGTGAGGCGTTGATTAAATGTAGAAGTCCGCGTGCTTTATTGGGCTAATGAAATATATATGGATCCTCGTGTTTCGAAACCGCATTTGGTAAAACGTTGCTCTGATCACCTAAGCGGCACGGGTGGTCCCTTATAGTGGTTCACAGAGCCATAAGCTCGTTGAACAGGCTTTGTGTGAAATATAGTAGAGTCTAGGACTGCTATTATTTTCCTGGTGGCCCAGAGGTAGCATACCCCGGTCACAATTATAAGACCGTGGGTTTGAATCCTGGTGGGGTGAGGTGTTGATTATATGTAGAAGTCCGAGTGCTTTATTGGGCTAATGAAATATATATGAATCCTCGTGTTTAGAAGCCGTATTTGGTAAAACGTTGCTCTGATCATATAAGCGTACTGGATGAATCCTAATGGTTCGCTTATGCTCATTGAACGATTTGTATGAAATATAGCAGAACCAGTTACCTTTGTGTGTCACAATTGGCTTTTAGGGTAGTGTTCGATTCACAATTACTTAGATCGTGAGTTCAAATCCTGGTAGGGTGGTGTTGATTATATGTGAGAATCGCTTTGATGCTCTATTAGGCTAATAAGTATATATGGATCACTCGGTTCCAAGCCGGTTGGTAAGCGTGCTCTGATCCTCAGCCTGGTGGGTACTATAGTGGTTCACGGCGCCATAAGCTCGTTGTTCGCTTTGTGTAGAATCTAGGACTGCTTCGTGTCTCGGGCTCTCGTGTTCCCCGGTCACAATTAGAAGATCATGGTTTCGAATCCTGGTGGGGTGAGGTGTTGATTATATGTAGAAGCCGCGTGCTTTATTGGGGAATGAAATATATATGGATCCTCGTGTTTTGAAGCCGCATTTGGTAAAACGTTGCTCTGATCACCTAAGCAGCACGGGTGTTCCCCATTAGAGGTTCACGGCGCCATAAGGTCGTTGAACAAGCTCTGTGTGAAATATAGTAGAGTCTACGAATGCTTTTTTTGTCCTGTTGGCCCAGAGGTAGCGTTCCCCGGTCACAATTATAAGATCGTGGCTTCAAATCCTGATGGGGTGAGGCGTTGATTAAATGTAGAAGTCCGCGTGCTATATTGGGCTAATGAAATATATATGGATCCTCGTATTTCGAAACCGCATTTGGTAAAACGTTGCTCTGATCACCTAAGCGGCACGGGTGGTCCCTTATAGTGGTTCACAGAGCCATAAGCTCGTTGAACAGGCTTTGTGTGAAATATAGTAGAGTCTAGGACTGCTATTATTTTCCTGGTGGCCCAGAGGTAGCATACCCCGGTCACAATTATAAGACCGTGGGTTTGAATCCTGGTGGGGTGAGGTGTTGATTATATGTAGAAGTCCGAGTGCTTTATTGGGCTAATGAAATATATATGAATCCTCGTGTTTAGAAGCCGTATTTGGTAAAACGTTGCTCTGATCATATAAGCGGCACGGATGGTCCCCATTAGAGGTTCACGGCGCCATATGCTCGTTGAACAGGATTTGTGTGAAATATAGCAGAGTCTAGGACTGCTTTTATTGTCCTGGTGGCCCAAAGGTAGCGTTCCCGGGTCACAATTATAAGATCGTGGGTTCAAATCCTGGTGGGGTGAGGTGTTGATTATATGTAGAAGTCCGCGTGCTCTATTGGGCTAATGAAATATATATGGATCCTCGAGTTTCCAAGCCGGATTTGGTAAAACGTTCCTCTGATCACCTCAGCGGCACGGGTGGTCCCCTATAGTGGTTCACGGCGCCATAAGCTCGTTGAACACGCTTTGTGTGAAATATAACAGAGTCTAGGACTGCTTAAAGTGTCCTGGTGGCCCAGAGGCAGTGTTCCCCGGTCACAATTATAATATCGTGGGTTCGAATCCTGGTGGGGTGAGGTGTTGATTATATATGTAAAAGAATCCGTGCTTTATTGGGCTAATAAAATATATATGGATCCTCGTGTTTGACATTTGGTAAAACGTTGCTCTGATCACTAAGTGTACGGTGATCCACTTGAAAGGTTCATGGCCATAGGTCGTTGAACGGAAGCACGTGTGAAATATAGTAGGAAGTCTAAGGACTTTTATTATTATAGTATTTGGTAACATCACAATTATAAGATCGTGGGTTTGAATCTGGTGGGGTGAGTGTTGATTATATGTAGAGTCGTGCATTATTGATAATGAAATATATATATATGGATCATAATAACGGGCGGATTTGGTAAAACGTTGCTCTGATCACCTAAGCAGCACGGGTGGTCCCTATTAGAGGTTCACGGCACCATAAGCTCGTTGAACAGGATTTGTGTGAAATATAGCAGAGTGTAGGACTGCTTTTATTGTCCTGGTGGCCCAGAGGTACCGTTCCCCGGTCACAATTATAAGATCGTGGGTTAAAATCCTGGTGGGGTGAGGTGTCGATTATATGTAGAAGTCCGCGTGCTTTATTGGGCTAATGATATATCTGTGGATCCTCCTTGTTCAGCGCATTTGGTAAACGTTGCTCCTGATCACCTAAGGGCACTGGTGAATTCCCCATTTAGAGACTCACGGTACGCAACTCGTTGAACAGGCTTTGTGTGAAATATAGCAGAGTCTAGGACTGCTTTTATTGTCCTAGTGGCCCAGAGGTAGCGTTCCCCGGTCACAATTATAAGATCGTGGGTTTGAATCCTGGTGGGGTGAGGTGTTGATTATATGTAGAAGTCCGAGTGCTTTATTGGGCTAATGAAATATATACGGACCCTCGTGTTTTGAAGCGGCATTTGGTAAAACGTTGCTCTGATCAGCTAAGCGGCACGGGTGGTCCCAATTAGAGGTTCACGGCGCCATAAGCTCGTTGAACAGGCTTTGTGTGAAATATAGCAGAGTCTAGGACTGCTATTATCTTCCTGGTGGCCCAGAGGTAGCATTCCCCGGTCACAATTATAAGATCGTGGCTTCAAATCCTGGTGGGGTGAGGCGTTGATTATATGTAGATGTCTGCGTGCTTTATTGGGCTAATGAAATATATATGGATCCTCGGGTTTCGAAGCCGCATTTGGTTAAACGTTACTCTGATCACCTAAGCGGCACGGGTGGTCCCCATTAGAGGTTCGTGGTGCCATCAGGTCATTGAACAGGCTTTGTGTGAAATAAAGTAGAGTCTAGGACTGCTTTTATTGTCTTGGTTGCCCAGAGGTAGCGTTCCCCGGTCACAATTATAAGATCGTGGGTTCAAATCCTGGTGGGGTGAGGTTTTGATTATATGTAGAAGTCAGAGTGCTTTATTGGGCTAATGAAATATATATGGATCCTCGTGTTTCCAAGCCGGATTTGGTAAAACGTTGCTCTGATCACCTAAGCAGCATGGGTGGTCCCCATTAGAGGTTCATGGCGCCATAAGGTCGTAGAACAGGCTTTGTGTGAAATATAGTAGAGTCTAGGACTGCTTTTATTGTTTTGGTTGCCCAGAGGTAGCGTTCCCCGGTCACAATTATAAGATCGTGGGTTCAAATCTTGGTGGGGTGAGGTGTTGATTATATGTAGAAATCCGCGTACTTTATTGGGCTAATGAAATATATATGGATCCTCGTGTTTCCAAGCCGGATTTGGTAAAACGTTGCACTTATCACCTAAGCGGCACGGGTGGTCCCCTATAGTGGTTCACGGTGCTATAAGCTAATTGAACAGGCATTGTGTGAAATATAACAGAGTCTAGGACTGCTTATAGTGTCCTGGTGGCCCATAGGTAGCGTTCCTCGGTCACAATTATAAGATCGTGGGTTCGAATACTGGCGGGGTGAGGTGTTGATTATATGTAGGAGTCCGCATGCTTTAATGGGCTAATGAAATATATATGGATCCTCGTGTTTCGAAGCCGGATTTGGTAAAACGTTGCTCTGATCACCTAAGTGGCACAGATGTTCCGCATTAGAGGTTCACAGCGTCATAAGATCGTTGAACAGGCTTTGTGTGAAATATTACAGAGTCTAGGACTGCTTATAGTGTCCTGGTGGCCCATAGGTAGCGTTCCTCGGTCACAATTAGAAGATCGTGGGTTCGAATCCTGGTGGGGTGAGGTGTTGATTATATGTAGAATTCCGCGTGCTTTATTGGGCTAATGAAATATATATGGATCCTCGTGTTCCGAAGCCGGATTTGGTAAAACGTTGCTCTGATCACCTAAGCATCACGGGTGGTCCCCATTAGAGGTTCATGGCGCCATAAGGTCGTTGAACAGGCTTTGTGTGAAATATAGTAGAATCTAGGACTGCTTTTACTGTACTGGTGGCCCAGAGGTAGCGTTCCCCTGTCACAATTAGAAGATCGTGGGTTCGAATCCTGGTGGGGTGAGGTGTTGATTATATGTAGAATTCCGCGTGCTTTATTGGGCTAATGAAATATATATAGATCCTCGTGTTTCGAAGCCGGACTTGGTAAAACGTTGCTCTGATCACCTAAGCGGCACGGGTGGTCCCCTTTAGAGGTTCACGGCCCCATAAGCTCATTGAACAGGCTTTGTGTGAAATATAACAGAGCCTAGGACTGCTTTTAGTGTCCTGGTGGCCCAGATGTAGCGTTCACCGGTCACAATTATAAGATCGTGGGTTCGAATCCTGGTGGGGTGAGGTGTTGATTATATGTTGAAATGTGTGTGCTGTATTGGGCTAATGAAATAGATATGGATCCTCGTGTTTCGAAGCCGGATTTAGTAAAACGTTACTCTGAACACCTAAGCGGCACTGGTGGTCCTCATTAGGGGTTCACGGCGCCATAAGCTCGTTGAACAGGCTTTGTGTGAAATATTACAGAGTCTAGGACTGCTTTTAGTGTCCTGGTGGTCCACAGGCAGCATTCCTTGGTCACAATTATACGATTTTGGGTTTGAATCCTGGTGGGGTGAGGTGTTGATTTTATGTAGAAGTCCGCGTGCTTTATTGGGCTAAAGAAATATATATAGTTCCTCGTGTTTCGTAGCCGGATTTGGTAAAACGTTGCTCTGGTCACCAAGCGGCACGTGTGGTCCCCATTAGAGGTTCACGGCGCCATAAGCTCGTTGAACAAACTTTGTGTGAAATATAACAGAGTCTAGGACTGCTTTTAGTGTCCTGGTGCTCCACAGGTAGCGTTCTCTGGTCACAATTATAAGATTTTTGTTTTGAATCCTGGTGGGGTGAGGTGTTGATTATATGTAGAAGTCCGCTTGCTTTATTGGGCTAATGAAATATATATGGATCCTCGTGTTTCGAAGCCGGCTTTGGTAAAACGTTGCTCTGATCACCTAAGCATCAGGGGTAGTCCCCATTAGAGGTTCACGGCGCCATAACGTCGTTCAACAGGCTTTGTGTGAAATATCACAGCGTCTACGACTGCTTTTAGTGTCCTGGTGGCCCAGAGGTAGCGTTCCTCGGCCACAATTATAAGATCGTGGGTTCGAATCCTGGTGGGGTGAGGTGTTAATTATATGTAGAAATCTGAGTGCTATATTAGGTTAATGAAAAATATATCGATCCTCGTGTTTCGAAGCCGAATTTGGTAAATCGTTGCTCTGATCACATAAGCGGCACGGGTGGTCCCCATTAGAGGTTCACGGCGCCATAAGCTCATTGAACAGGCTTTGTGTGAAATATAACAGAGTCTAACGCTGCTTTTAGTGTCCTGGTGGCCCAGAGGTAGTGTTCCCCGGTCACAATTATAAGATCGTGGGTTCGAATCATGGTGGGGTGAGGTGTTGATTATATGTAGAAGTGTGCGTGCTTTATTGGGCTAATAAAATAGATATGGTTCCTCGTGTTTCGAAGCCGGATTTGGTAAAACATTGCTCTGATCACCTAAGCGGCACCGGTGGTCCCAATTAGAGGTTCACTGCGCCATCAGCTCATTCAACAGGCTTTGTGTGAAATATAACAGAGTCTAGGACTGCTTTTAGTGTCCTAGTGGCCTAGAGGTAGCGTTCTCCGGTCACAATTATAAGATCGTGGGTTCGAATCCTGGTGGGGTGAGGTTTTGATTATATGTAGAAGTCTGTGTGCTTTATTGGGCTAATGTAATATATATGGATCCTCGTGTTTTGAAGCCGGATTTGGTAAAACGTTGCTCTGAACACCTAAGCGGCACTGGTGGTCCCCAGTAGAGGTTCACAGTGCTATAAGCTCGTTGAACAGGCTTTGTGTGAAATTTAACAGAGTCTAGGACTGCTTTTAGTGTCCTGGTGGTCCACAGGTAGCGTTTCCTGGTCTAGTGTAAAGATTTTGGTTTGAGGAATCCAAATTGAGGTGAGGTCGTGTTGATTATGTGAAGTCGCGTGCCGTGTGACTAATGAAATATATATGGATCCTCTCGTGTTTCGAAACCGGATTTAGTAAACGTTACTCTGAACACCTAAAGCAGCACTGGTGAGTCCTCGTACTGAGTTCATCATTGGTGGCTTTTGTGTAAAATATAACAGAGTCTAGGACTGCTTTTAGTGTCCTGTTGGTCCTGATAGCATTCCCTGGTCTGGTATAAGATTTTGGGTTTGAATCTAGTGGGTGAGGTGTTATTGTTGATTTATGTAGAATCATGCTCTATTGGGCTGAAAATATAATTGATCCTCTCCGTGTTTCGTATGATTAAGTAAAAACGTTGCTCTGATCACTTAAGCGGCACGGGTGGTCCCCTATAGTGGTTCACGGCGCCATAAGCTCGTTGAACAGGCTTTGTGTGAAATATAGTAGAGTCTAGGACTGCTTTTATTGTCCTGGTGGTCCAGAGGTAGCATACCCCGGTCACAATTATAAGATCGTGGGTTTGAATCCTGGTGGGGTGAGGTGTTGATTATATGTATAAGTCCGAGTGCTTTATTGGGCTAATGAAATATATATGGATCCTCGCGTTTCCAAGCCGGATTTGGTAAAACGTTGCTCTGATCACCTAAGCGGCACGGGTGGTCCCCATTAGAGGTTCATGGCGCCATAAGGTCGTTGAACAGGCTTTGTGTGAAATATAGTAGAGTCTAGGACTGCTTTTATTGTCCTGGTGGCCCAAAGGTAGCGTTCCCCTGTCACAATTATAAGATCATGGGTTCAAATCCTGGTGGGGTGAGGTGTTGATTATATGTAGAAGTCCGCGTGCTCTATTGGGCTAATGAAATATATATGGATCCTAGTGTTTGGCTTGGTTATTAAGCATTTCGCTTATCACTAGTGGTCGGTAGTGAGAGTTCCACGGCGCATAAGCTCGTTGAGCAGGCTTTCGTAATATAACAGAGTCTAGGACTGCTTTTAGTGTCCTGGTGATCCTGGTAGCATTTCCTGGAGTCTGTTAGATTTCGCGTTTAGATCCTGGTGGGGTGAGGTGTTGATTATATGTAGAAGTCCGCGTGCTTTATTGGGCTAATGAAATATATATGGATCCTCGTTTTTCGAAGCCGGACTTGGTAAAACGTTGCTCTGATCACCTAAGCGGCACGGGTGGTCCCCATTAGAGGTTCACGGCGCCATAAGCTCGTTCAACAGGCTTTGGGTGAAATATAACAGCGTCTAGGACTGCTTTTAGTGTCTTGGTGGCCCAGAGGTAGCGTTCCCCGGTCACAATTTTAAGATCATGGGTTTGAATCCTGGTGGGGTGAGGTGTTGATTATATTTAGAAGTCCGCATGCTTTATTGGGCTAAAGAAATATATATGGATCCTCGTGTTTCATAGCCGGATTTGGTAAAACGTTGCTCTAGTCACCAAGTGGCACGTGTGGTCCCCATTAGAGGTTCACGGCGCCATAAGCTCGTTGAACAGGCTTTGTGTGAAATATAACAGAGTCTAGGACTGCTTTTAGTGTCCTGGTGGTCCACAGGTAGCGTTCCCTGTTCACAATTATGAGATCGTTGGTTCGAATCCTGGTGGGGTGAGGTGTTAATTATATGTAGAAACCTGCGTGCTTTATTGGGCTAGTGAAATATATACGGATACTCGTTTTTCGAAGCCGGATTTGGTAAAACTTTGCTCAGATCACCAAAGTGGCACGGGTGGTCCCCGTAAGAGGTTCACGGCGCCATAAGCTCATTGAACAGGCTTTGTGTGAAATATAACAGAGTCTAGGACTGCTTTTAGTGTCCTGGTGGCCCAGATGTAGCCTTCATCGGTCACAATTATATGATCGTGGGTTCCAATCCTGGTGGGGTGAGGTGTTAATTATATGTAGAAATCTGAGTGCTTTATTAGGCTAATGAAAAATATATCGATCCTCCTGTTTCGAAGCCGAATTTGGTAAAACGTTGCTCTGATCACCTAAGCGGCACGGGTGGTCCCCATTAGAGGTTCTCGGCGCCATAAGCTCATTGAACAGGCTTTGTGTGAAATATAACAGAGTCTAGCGCTGCTTTTAGTGTCCTGGTGGCCCAGAGGTAGTGTTCCCCGGTCACAATTGTAAGATCGTGGGTTCGAATTCTGGTGGGGTGAGGTATTGATTATATGTAGAAGTGAGCGTGCTTTTTTGGGCTAATAAAATAGATATGGATCCTCGTGTTTCGAAGCCGGATTTGGTAAAATGTTACTCTGAACACCTAAGCGGCACGGGTGGTCCCCATTAGAGGTTCACGGCGCCATAAGCTCATTCAACAGGCTTTGTGTGAAATATAACAGAGTCTAGGACTGCTTTTAGTGTCCTGGTGGTCAAGAGGTATCGTTTCCCGGTCACAATTATAAGATCGTGGGTTCAAATCCTGGTTGGGGTGAGGTGTTGATTATATGTAGAAGTCCGCGTGCTTTATTGGGCTAATGAAATATATATGGTTCCTCGTGTTTCGCAGCCGGATTTGGTAAAACGTTGCTCTCATCACCTAAGCGACACCGGTGGTCCCAATTAGAGGTTCACTGCGCCATAAGCTCATTCAACAGGCTTTGTGTGAAATATAACAGAGTCTAGGACTGCTTTTAGTGTCCTGGTGGTCCACAGGTAGCGTTTCCTGGTCACAATTATAAGATCGTGGGTTCGAATCTTGGTGGGGTGAGGTGTTGATTATATGTAGAAGTCTGTGTGCTTTATTGGGCTAATGTAATATATATGGATCCTCGTGTTTTGAAGCCGGATTTGGTAAAACGTTGCTCTGAACACCTAAGCGGCACTGGTGGTCCCCAGTAGAGGTTCACAGTGCTATAAGCTCGTTGAACAGGCTTTGTGTGAAATTTAACAGAGTCTAGGACTGCTTTTAGTGTCCTGGTGGTCCACAGGTAGCGTTTCCTGGTCACAATTATAAGATTTTTGGTTTGAATCCAGGTGGGGTGAGGTATTGATTATATGTCGAAGTCCGCGTGCATTATTGGGCAAATGAAATATATATGGATCCTCGTGTTTCGAAGCCGGATTTGGTAAAACGTTGCTCTGATCACCTAAGCGGCACGGGTGGTCCCCTATAGTGGTTCACGGCGCCATAAGCTCGTTGAACAGGCTTTGTATGAAATATAACAGAGTTTAGGACTGCTTCTAGTGTCCTGGTGGTCCACAGGTAGCATTCCCTGGTCACAATTATAAGATTTTGGGTTTGAATCCTGGTGGGGTGAGGCGTTGAATATATTTAGAAGTCCGCGTGCTTTATTGGGCTAATGAAATATATATGGATCCTCATGTTTCGAAGCCGGATTTGGTAAAACGTTGCTCTGATCACCTAAGCGGCACGGGTGGTCCCCATTAGAGGTTCATGGCGCCATAAGGTCGTTGAACAGGCTTTGTGTGAAATATAGTAGAGTCTAGGACTGCTTTTATTGTCCTGGTGGCCCAGAGGTAGCATACCCCGGTCACAATTATAAGATCGTGGGTTTGAATCCTGGTGGGGTGAGGTGTTGATTATATGTATAAGTCCGAGTGCTTTATTGGGCTAATGAAATATATATGGATCCTCGCGTTTCGAAGCCGGATTTGGTAAAACGTTGCTCTGAATACCTAAGCATCACTGGTGGTCCCGAGTAGAGGTTCACGGCGCCATAAGCTCGTTGAACAGGCTTTGCGTGAAATATAACAGAGTCTAGGACTGCTTTTAGTGTCCTGGTGGTCCACAGGTAGCATTCCCTGGTCACAATTATAAGATTTTGCGTTTGAATCCTGGTGGGGTGAGGTGTTGATTATATGTAGAAGTCCGCGTGCTTTATTGGGCTAATGAAATATATATGGATCCTCGTTTTTCGAAGCCGGACTTGGTAAAACGTTGCTCTGATCACCTAAGCGGCACGGGTGGTCCCCATTAGAGGTTCACGGCGCCATAAGCTCGTTCAACAGGCTTTGGGTGAAATATAACAGCGTCTAGGACTGCTTTTAGTGTCTTGGTGGCCCAGAGGTAGCGTTCCCCGGTCACAATTTTAAGATCATGGGTTTGAATCCTGGTGGGGTGAGGTGTTGATTATATTTAGAAGTCCGCATGCTTTATTGGGCTAAAGAAATATATATGGATCCTCGTGTTTCATAGCCGGATTTGATAAAACGGTGCTCTCATCACCTAAGCGGCACCGGTGGTCCCAATTAGAGGTTCACTGCGCCATAAGCTCATTCAACAGGCTTTGTGTGAAATATAACAGAGTCTAGGACTGCTTTTAGTGTCCTGGTGGTCCAGAGGTAGCGTTTCCTGGTCACAATTATAACATTTTTGGTTTGAATCCAGGTGGGGTGAGGTGTTGATTATATGTCGAAGTCCGCGTGCATTATTGGGCTAATGAAATATATATGGATCCTCGTGTTTCGAAGCCGAATTTAGTAAAACGTTACTCTGAACACCTAAGCAGCACTGGTGGTCCTCATTAGAGGTTCACGGCGCCATAAGCTCGTTGAACAGGCTTTGTGTGAAATATAACAGAGTCTAGGACTGCTTTTAGTGTCCTGGTGGTCAACAGGTAGCATTCCCTGGTCACAATTATAAGATTTTTGGTTTGAATCCTGGTGGGGTGAGGTGTTGAATTTATGTAGAAGTCCGCGTGCTTTATTGGGCTAATAAAATATATATGGATCCTCGTGTTTCCAAGCGGATTTGGTAAAACGTTGCTCTGATCACCTAAGCGGCACGGGTGGTCCCCATTAGAGGTTCACGGCACCATAAGCTCGTTGAACAGCCTTTGTCTGAAATATAACAGAGTTTACGACTGCTTTTAGTGTCCTGGTGGTCCACAGGTAGCATTCCCTGGTCACAATTATAAGATTTTGGGTTTGAATCCTGGTGGGGTGAGGCGTTGAATATATGTAGAAGTCCGCGTGCTTTATTGGGCTAATGAAATATATATGGATCCTCGTGTTTCGAAGCCGGATTTGGTAAAACGTTGCTCTGATCACCTAAGCGGCACGGGTGGTCCCCATTAGAGGTTCATGGCGCCATAAGGTCGTTGAACAGGCTTTGTGTGAAATATAGTAGAGTCTAGGACTGCTTTTATTGTCCTGGTGGCCCAGAGGTAGCATACCCCGGTCACAATTATAAGATCGTGGGTTTGAATCCTGGTGGGTTGAGGTTTTGATTATATGTAGAAATCTGAGTGCTTTATTAGGCTAATGAAAAATATATTGATCCTCGTGTTTCGAAGCCGAATTTGGTAAAACGTTGCTCTGATCACCTAAGCGGCACGGGAGGTCCCCAGTAGAGGTTCACGGCGCCATAACGTCGTTCAACAGGCTTTGTGTGAAATATCACAGCGTCTACGACTGCTTTTAGTGTTCTGGTGGCCCAGAGGCAGCGTTCCTCGGCCACAATTATAAGATCGTGGGTTCGAATTCTGGTGGGGTGAGGTGTTAATTATATGTAGAAATCTGAGTGCTTTATTAGGCTAATGAAAAATATATCGATCCTCGTGTTTCGAAGCCGAATTTGGTAAAACGTTGCTCTGATCACCTAAGCGGCACGGGTGGTCCCCAGTAGAGGTTCACGGCGCCATAAGCTCATTCAACAGGCTTTGTGTGAAATATAACAGAGTCTAGCGCTGGTTTTAGTGTCCTGGTGGCCGAGAGGTAGTGTTCCCCGGTCACAATTATAAGATCGTGGGTTCGAATCCTGGTGGGGTGAGGTGTTGATTATATGTAGAAGTGTGCGTGCTTTATTGGGCTAATAAAATAGATATGGATCCTCGTTTTTCGAAGCCGGATTTGGTAAAACGTTACTCTGAACACCTAAGCGGCACGGATGGTCCCCATTAGAGGTTCACGGCGCCATAAGCTAATTCAACAGGCTTTGTGTGAAATATAACAGAGTCTAGGACTGCTTTTAGTGTCCTGGTGGTCCAGAGGTAGCGTTTCCCGGTCACAATTATAAGATCGTGGGTTCAAATCCTGGTGGGGTGAGGTGTTTATTATATGTAGAATTCCGCGTGCTTTATTGGGCTAATGAAATATATATGGTTCCTCGTGTTTCGAAGCCGGATTTGGTAAAACATTGCTCTGATTACCTAAGCGGCACCGGTGGTCCCAATTAGAGGTTCACTGCGCCATAAACTCATTCAACAGGCTTTGTGTGAAATATAACAGAGTCTAGGACTGCTTTTAGTGTCCTGGTGGTCCAGAGGTAGCGTTTCCCGGTCACAATTATAAGATCGTGTGTTCAAATCCTGGTGGGGTGAGGTGTTGATTATATGTAGAAGTCCGCGTGCTTTATTGGGCTAATGAAATATATATGGTTCCTCGTGTTTCGATGCCGGATTTGGTAAAACATTGCTCTGATCTCCTAAGCGGCACCGGTGGTCCCAATTAGAGGTTCACTGCGCCATAAACTCATTCAACAGGCTTTGTGTGAAATATAACAGAGTCTAGGACTGCTTTTAGTGTCCTGGTGGCCTAGAGGTAGCGTTCCCCGGTCACAATTATAAGATTTTGGGTTCGAATCCTGGTGGGGTGAGGTGTTGATTATATGTAGAATCTGTGTGCTTTATTGGGCTAATGTAATATATATGGATCCTCGTGTTTTGAAGCCGGATTTGGTAAAACGTTGCTCTGAACACCTAAGCGGCACTGGTGGTCCCCAGTCGAGGTTCACAGTGCCATAAGCTCGTTGAACAGGCTTTGTGTGAAATATAACAGAGTCTAGGACTGCTTTTAGTGTCCTGGTGGTCCACAGGTAGCGTTCCCTGTTCACAATTATAAGATCGTTGGTTCGAATCCTGGTGGGGTGAGGTGTTAATTATATGTAGAAATCTGCGTGCTTTATTGGGCTAGTGAAATATATACGGATACTCGTTTTTCGAATTCGGATTTGGTAAAACTTTGCTCAGATCACCTAAGCGGCACGGGTGGTCCCTGTAAGAGGTTCACGGCGCCATAAGCTCATTGAACAGGCTTTGTGTGAAATATAACAGAGTCTAGGACTGCTTTTAGTGTCCTGGTGGCCCAGATGTAGCCTTCATCGGTCACAATTATAAGATCGTGGGTTCCAATCCTGGTGGGGTGAGGTGTTAATTATATGTAGAAATCTGAGTGCTTTATTAGGCTAATGAAAAATATATCGATCCTCCTGTTTCGAAGCCGAATTTGGTAAAACGTTGCTCTGATCACCTAAGCGGCACGGGTGGTCCCCATTAGAGGTTCTCGGCGCCATAAGCTCATTGAACAGGCTTTGTGTGAAATATAACAGAGTCTAGCGCTGCTTTTAGTGTCCTGGTGGCCCAGAGGTAGTGTTCCCCGGTCACAATTGTAAGATCGTGGGTTCGAATTCTGGTGGGGTGAGGTATTGATTATATGTAGAAGTGAGCGTGCTTTTTTGGGCTAATAAAATAGATATGGATCCTCGTGTTTCGAAGCCGGATTTGGTAAAATGTTACTCTGAACACCTAAGCGGCACGGGTGGTCCCCATTAGAGGTTCACGGCGCCATAAGCTCATTCAACAGGCTTTGTGTGAAATATAACAGAGTCTAGGACTGCTTTTAGTGTCCTGGTGGTCAAGAGGTAGCGTTTCCCGGTCACAATTATAAGATCGTGGGTTCAAATCCTGGTTGGGGTGAGGTGTTGATTATATGTAGAAGTCCGCGTGCTTTATTGGGCTAATGAAATATATATGGTTCCTCGTGTTTCGATGCCGGATTTGGAAAAACGTTGCTCTCATCACCTAAGCGGCACCGGTGGTCCCAATTAGAGGTTCACAGCGCCATAAGCTCATTCAACAGGCTTTGTGTGAAATATAACAGAGTCTAGGACTGCTTTTAGTGTCCTGGTGGTCCAGAGGTAGCGTTTCCTGGTCACAATTATAACATTTTTGGTTTGAATCCAGGTGGGGTGAGGTGTTGATTATATGTCGAAGTCCGCGTGCATTATTGGGCTAATGAAATATATATGGATCCTCGTGTTTCGAAGCCGAATTTAGTAAAACGTTACTCTGAACACCTAAGCAGCACTGGTGGTCCTCATTAGAGGTTCACGGCGCCATAAGCTCGTTGAACAGGCTTTGTGTGAAATATACCAGAGTCTAGGACTGCTTTTAGTGTCCTGGTGGTCAACAGGTAGCATTCCCTGGTCACAATTATAAGATTTTTGGTTTGAATCCTGGTGGGGTGAGGTGTTGATTATATGTAGAATTCCGCGTGCTTTATTGGGCTAACGAAATATATATGGATCCTCGTGTTTCCAAGGCGGATTTGGTAAAACGTTGCTCTGATCACCTAAGCGGCACGGGTGGTCCCCATTAGAGGTTCACGGAGCCAAAAGCTCGTTGAACAGTCTTTGTGTGAAATATAGCAGAGTCTACGACTGCTTTTAGTGTCCTGGTGGCCCAGAGGTAGCATTCCCAGGTCACAATTATAAGATCGTGGGATCAAATCCTGGTGGGGTGAGGTGTTGATTATATGTAGAAGTCCGCGTGCTTTATTGGGCTAATGAAACATATATGGATCCTCGTGTTTCGAAGCCGCATTTGGTAAAACGTTGCTCTGATCACCTAAGCGGCACGGGTGTTCCCCATTAGAGGTTCACGGCGCCATAAGCTCGTTGAACAGGCTTTGTGTGATATATAGCAGAGTCTAGGACTGCTTTTATTGTCCTGGTGGCCAGAGGTAGCATTCCCCGGTCACAATTATAAGATCGTGGGTTCAAATCCTGGTGGGGTGAGGTGTTGATTATATGTAGAA
>NW_024745249.1:0-17573 GCF_018991925.1 Homarus americanus | reverse complement strand
TTACCAGAAGATTACGTTGCAGTGCCAGGAAGATTTACGACTCAGGAGGATACCCAAAACTACTGTTCGCCCAACACAATGACGTCTAATAAAACAACGTTAACTATGAAGTTGTTAAAGGGAATGGAGACCTGACCTGGGTTTATGACCCAAGGACCAGGTGCCAGACTGACATAGCTTCAATTTACGTGCAACAACTTCTCCACTTGCCTGGGAACGATGGGTGTGAGGCAGATCAGCATGGAGACTTGAGAATGATCAGTATAAGGCTTTGAGAATGATCAGTATAAGGCTTGAGAATGATCAGTATAAGGCTTGAGGATGTAGTCAGTATGGAACTTGAGAATGATCAGTATGGAGCTCGAGAATGATCAAAGTAGACTTGAGAATGATCAGTATGGAGCTCGAGAATATTAGTCAGTATGGAGCTCGAGAATGATCAATATGGGCTCGAGAATGATCAGTATAAGGCTTCAGAATGATCAGTATATAGGCTAGAGAATGATCAGTATGAGAACTTGAGAATGATCAAGTATAAGGCTGGAAGGCCAGTCAGTATAAAATGAGAATGATCCAGTATAAAAGGCTGGAGGCAATCAGTATAGGCTTGAGAATGATCAGTATGAGGCTTGAGAATGATCAGTATAAGGCTGGAGAATGATCAGTATAAGGCTTGAGAATGATCAGTATAAGGCTGGAGAATGATCAGTATAAGGCTTCAGAATGATCAGTATGAGGCTTGAGAATGACCAGTATGGAGCTTGAGGTTAGGTTAGGTTAGTTTAGTTTAGTTTAGGTTAGGTTAGGTCAGGTTAATTCTGTGGCGTAACAGCAGAAGGTCAGGTTCAGATGACATTTAACCCATCGTGGTGTAATTGATGGTAGTTTATATGACAAATTATCTTGCTATCTGTCTAAACAAGTACCTGTGTAACCAACTGTCTATGTAAGACGGCAACGTAGACAGAGCTACATTGTTTACACTTGACTGACTGGACGGGGGCTCAGATCAGAGCCACAGCCGCGTAGAAGACTTCACTTGACGGGATTATGAACGTAATCTGAGTATGTGTCTGGTCAAACAGTGTGTCAGGTTCTCACCATACTGTAGGTGGGGGAGAGCAGGGTGAAGTGGTAGAATGGGAAACACCTGAGAAGCATTGTGGGGAAGGTCACGGACAATAGTTAACTTTGAAGTGGTAAAGTGAGTAATATTACGTACATACATACCGGAGAACGGACTCATTAGCTAGGCTCCGCTCACTATATACAGGTAATAATAGCAACCATTATAATTTACGAACGTTGATTGGTTGCTAAGAGACACATTGCCATTAGGTAATCATAGCAACCATTATAATTTACGAACGTTGATTGGTTGCTAAGCATTGCCATTAGTAATCATAGCAACCATTATAACTTACGAGCGTTGATTGGTTGCTAAGGACTTGTACCTAGTTATATTTATATTTTCATGTTTAATAGTTAATGGTAATCAAATAAAGTAATTAACTGGTGCAGAAAGTAATGATGGTTAAAGCGAGCGAGAAGTGGTGAGGGAATAGTGTAATGGCTAATTAAACTGAGTGCGTGAACCTCGTTAGACTTTCCGCCAGGCTAGATTTATTGCCGGTAACTGATAGAATATTGGCGGGTATGGTTATTGACCTGGCCGGCGGTACGGGACAGTATAGCCTCTAATGGAGCGTTGACTCACACTACGAAATGTTGACTCACACTACACGTTGACTCACACTATGACACGTTGACTACACTACGAAATGTTGACTCACACTACGAAACGTTGACTCACACTATGACACGTTGACTCACACTACGAAATGTTGGCTCACACTATGACACGTTGACTCACACAACGAAATGTTGACTCACACTACACGTTGACTCACACTACGAAATGTTGACTCACACTTGGACACGTTGACTCACACTACGAAATGTTGACTCACACTACACGTTGACTCACACTACGAAATGTTGACTCACACTATGACACGTTGACTCACACTACGAAATGTTGACTCACACTATGACACGTTGACTCACACTACGAAATGTTGACTCACACTACACGTTGACTCACACCACGAAACGTCCACTCACACTATGACACGTTGACTCACACTACGAAACGTTGACTCACACTATGACATGCGGACTCACACTACGAAACGTTGACTCACACTATGACACGTTGACTCACACTACGAAATGTTGACGCACACTACACGTTGACTCACACTACGAAACGTTGATTCACACTATGACGCGTTGACTACACTGACACGTTGACTCACTACGAAACGTTGACTCACACTATGACACATTATCTCCGTTATATATCTAATCTCATCTTACCTGACCTGACCTAACCTGTCTTAACCTAACCTACTTTTGATTTACACACACACACACACACACACACACACACACACACACACACACACACACACACAAAACACGTAACCACCCCAAACTGACACACATTTCAGTAATTTCAGGTCCACACGTCTTAAGAGCTGTGGGGAGAATATTTCGTCATTAAACCTCTCAGAGACCACAGGCGGAGGAAGGTATTTTACGAATAGGGAATTCCACAGTAACTTGCAGCATCTGAGAACACGAGACCCAAGTTGTCTGTAAAATATTGTAAACTTTAAGATGGGAGCGGTCGAAGAATTTAGACCCGATAAAAGCGTTCGGGGGGAAACTACTGTGGTCTTTAAAGGACCTGAGAAATGTGTATTGTTAGTAGATGGTTTAGTTATTTAGTTATTGATTTCGTTACTTATTTGTTAGTTTATTTATTAGTTGGGTATTTAGTGATTTTCCTTGGTTATTGAGTTTGACGAGTGTTACCTGAGCTAAGTACTGGGTCACTAATCTCAAACAGAGTGAATAAGACCCACATTATATATTATTGTATGATCATATTAACAGACTTAGTGTGTGCCGGAGCTCACTGTTACATGTAATACAGTTTCTCTATATAATATTACTGATGTATCATTGTAAGCTTGGAAGGACGAACATTGAGTCCGGCCAATAACACCCTGTTCCACACACCCATAGTACAGTGTCCTCACCACAGGTCGTTCTTCACACTATGTTAATTAAACCTTATAATGATAATACTTCACTTTTATAACACTGCATTAAACCAGAGTGTAAGACTTAATTAAACTGCTGTAAGGGTTTAACTTAGCGTAAGTGTAGAAAACACTGGTCGTCTCCTTCCTTGTTATAATAATGTTTCTTATTAGAAATGGTGCGATTATGTGTGGTAATGGCGCTTCACACACCACAACAACACTGTTGTGGTGCTTCATAGTGACTGTGTACACCAGGAGAGTGTACTATGTGTACACTACGGAGAGTGTACTGTGTACACCAGGAGAGTGTAATCTGTGTATACCAGGGAGAGTGTACTGTAATAATAATAAATAAATTAACGGTTTATTAAAGTTCTGCAGCCCGAAGGCTGAAAATATACATTGGACATAAATGACTTATTACATACAGTGGTGGTTTAACAAAAGCCTTCATTAGAAAAGGTAAAGGAAATACACAGTGAACATACAGATTAATGTAGGTGTTGAACAGCAAACTCTGTAGTGTAGTAACTCCTCCCAGATGGTGTTAGAGGACTCACGTGGTGTAGTAGTTCCCCACAGATGGTGTTTATGAGGGCCTCACGTGATGTAGTAATTCTCACAGATGGTGTTAGGAGGCCTCACGTGGTGTAGTACCTCACAGATGGTGTTATGAGGGGCCCACGTGGTGTAGTAATTCTCACAGATGGTGTTATGAGGGGCCTCACGTGTGTAGTAGTTCCCTCACAGATGGTGTTATGAGGGCCTCACGTGGTGTAGTAATTCCCCACAGATGGTGTTATGAGGCCTCACGTGGTGTAGTAATTCCTCACAGATGGTGTTATGAGGGCCTCACGTGGTGTAGTAATTCCCACAGATGGTGTTATGAGGGGCCCTCACGTGGTGTAGTAATTCCTCACAGATGGTGTTATATGAGTGAGGTGTGGTTCCAGGCCTTCTATCATAGACGGATTAACACATCGCTGGTTGTTGGGTCTCACGGGCCGATATCACTGGGTACCTGGGACCCTCACTGTGTGAAGGTCAACTTGGGTACCACTGTTACTGTTGAGTTGTTCACTGACTTAAGCACTGTTTACCACTGTTCACCTCTGTTTAACACTGGTTCCATTCCTTTCCTAAATGAAATAGTAACTTCTGGCGAGAACATGTTGATATTCCGGTGGGGAGGAGGGTTCAGGGAGGAGTTGGTATGGGCCAACTAACAGCTGACCTGGCTGCTCCGGAGAGGAGCGCCAGGTACTGTCTTGACCCTTCGGTGGTGCTCCAGGAGAGTGTACTATGTGCACACCAGGGAGAGGTAATTTGTACACCAGGAGAGTATATGTGTGCACCAGGAGAGGTACTATGTGTACACTAGGGAGAGTGTGACACTGTGTACACCAGGGAGAGTGTACTGTGTACACCAGGAGAGTGTAATCTGTGTATACCAGGGAGAGTGTAACTGTGACACCAGGAGAGTGTACTATGTGTACACCAGGAGAGTGTACTGTGTACACCACGGAGAGTGTAATCTGTGTATACCAGGGGAGTGTACTGTGTGCACCAGGGAGAGTACTATGTATACACCAGGAGAGTATACACTGTGTACACCAGGGAGAGTGTAATCTGTGTACACCAGGAGAGTGTACTGTGTGCACCAGGGAGAGAGTACTATGTACACCAGGGAGAGTGGTAATCTGTGTATACCAGGGAGAGTGTACTGTGTGCACCAGGGAGAGAGTACTATGTGTACACCAGGAGAGTGTGTAATCTGTGTACACCAGGAGAGTGTACTGTGCACCAGGGAGAGAGTACTATGTGTACACCAGGGAGAGTAATCTGTGTACACCAGGGAGAGTGCACCAGACGGAGAGGTACACTGTGTACACCAGGAGAGTGTACTATGTATACACCAGGAGAGTATAGTCTGTAGACCTGGGAGGTGTAGGCTACTCTGTGTAGACCTGAGTGTGTAGGCTACCTGGAGTGGACTGGAAGTATGTAGGCTACTCCGTGTAGACCTGGGAGTTTGTAGGCTATTCCGTGTAGACATGGGAGTGTGTAGGCTACCCGTGAAGACCAGTGTAGGCTACTCTGTGTAGACCTGGGAGTGTGTAGGCTACTCCGAGTAGACCTGGAAGTATGTAGGCTACTCCGTGTAGACCTGGGGAGGTGTAGGCTACTCTGTGTAGACCTGGGAGTGTGTAGGCTACTCCGTGTAGGCCTGGGGAGTGTATTTATTACTGAGGAGTTAGGGTTGGTGTATATGAACACTAAACAGTGGTGAGAGGAGCTGTATGACCCACACCTGTTACTACACCTCCACGCTGTTACCTGTGGTCACTCCTAGTCATAATAACAATTACCTCTCTTATCTTCACTGTACTCCTGTGTCACGCAGTAATCACGGCCACAGAGTCGCTAGTGGAAGTGAGTACGCAACACGTTATATACCATGTCACTAGTGTACAGGGCTGTCATATAGCCTCAGGTACAGTCCCTTCACTGCGTTTACAGGGCTCGTCATATAGTACGTGTACAGTCCCCCTTCACTGGTGCGTTTACAGGGCTCGTCATATAGCGTACGTACAGTCCCCTTCACTGGTGTTTACAGGGCTCGTCATATAGTGTTCTGACAGTCCCCTTCACCTCGTGCGCTTACAGGGCCTGTCATAGCCTTAGTACAGTCCCTCACCATGCGCTATAGGCTCGTCATATAGCCTTAGTACAATAGTACAGTCCCCTTCACTCGCGCTTACAGGGCTCGTCATAGCTTTAGTACAGTCCCTTCACTCATGCGCCACAGGCTCGTCATATAGCCTAGTACAGTCCCCACTCATGCACTTACAGGCTCGTCATATAGCCTAGTACAGTCCCCTTCACTCATGCGCTTACAGGGGCTCGTCATATAGCCTAGTACAGTCCCCTTCACTCATGCGCTTACAGGGGCTCGTCATATAGCTCTAGTACAGTCCCTTCACTATGCGCTTACAGGCTCGTCATATGCCTTAGTACAGTCCCCTTCACTCACGGCTACAGGCTCGTCATATAGCCTTAGTACAGTCCCCTTCACCATGCACTTCAGGCTCGTCATATACCTTAGTACAGTCCCTTCACTGGTGCGTTTACAGGGCTCGTCATATAGCCTAGGTACAGTCCCCTCACTGGTGCGTTTACAGGGCCTGTCATAGCCTAGGTACAGTCCTTCACTGGTGCGTTTACAGGGGCTCGTCATATAGGTACGTACAGTCCCTTCACTGGTGCGTTTACAGGCTCGTCATATAGCTTAGTACAGTCCCTTCACTCATGCGCTTACAGGCTCGTCATATAGCCTTAGTACAGTCCCTCTACTCATGCTTACAGGCTCGTCATATAGTACGTACAGTCCCTTCACTCATGCGTTTACAGGGGCTCATATAGCCTTAGTACAGTCCCTTCACCAGTGCGTTTACAGGGCTAGTTATATAAACTTTGTACAGTCCCCTTCACTAGTGCATTTACAGGCTCTGCTATATAGCCTAGGTACAGTCACCTTCACTAGTCCATTTACAGGGGCCGTCAATAGCCTAGGTACAGTCACCTCACTGGTATTTACAGGGGTTCTCATAGCCTAGGTACAGTCCTTCACTGGTGCATTTACGGGCTCGTCATATAGCCTAGTACAGTCCCTTCACTGGTGTGTTTACAGGAGCTCGTCATAGCCTAGGTACAGTCCCTTCACTGGTGCGTTTACAGGCTCGCTCATAGCCTAGGTACAGTCCCCTTCACTGGTGCGCTTTACAGGGGCTCGTCATATAGCCTAGTACAGTCCCTTCACTAGTGCATTTACAGGCTCGCATATAGCCTTAGTACAGTCCCCTTCACTCATGCCAGGGCTCGTCATATAAACATTCCATAAATCATTATCGTTGAAATATTTGTTTATATAATTTTTCCTTGATTCCATAGTCTGTTTATTATTGTGAGTGCCCTTCCGTCTAATGTAAACAAACACAGCCTTGCCACACTGCACTTAACCTGATTAGCCCTGTAAACGCACCAGTAAAGGACTGTACCTAGGCTATATGACGATCCTGTAAACGCACTAGTGAAGGGGACTGTACTAAGAATAAATGACGAGCCCCTGTAAATGCACTAGTGAAGGACTGTACTAAGAATAAAATGACGAGCCCCTGTAAATGCACTAGTGAAGGGACTGTACCAAGGTTATATGACGTTCCCCTGTACACGCCTAGTGAAGGAGACTGTACCAAGCTATATGACGAGCTCCTGTAAACTCACTAGTGAAGGGGACAGTACTAAGAATATATGACGAGCCTCGTAAACGCACTAGTGAAGGGACTGTACAAAGTTCATATAACTAGCCCCTGTAAACGCACTGGGAAGGGACTGTACTATAATGGACGAGCCCCTGTAAAACGCACTAGTGAAGGGCACTTGGGCACTAAGTAGGTATCTTTAGGCCTGGCAGCCCATACTTGACAGTAAGGAGATAACAATAGAAAGTGTTGTAAGACAAGTGTAGAAAGTTGAAGGATAACGCTGAGACAGGAAGTGGAAATATTCACACATACTTGCTCGTATCCTCAACTTACATACACACTGTAGAAAGGAATCCTTAAGCTAGCCATTGACAACAGCATCTTATACCAATTATCTGTGTATAATTACCATAAATACCCATATATAACCTTGTCTCTTGCCACAACTTAAACACCCAACAATTTCTACACTGCGACAACGGCATAATCAATTTGTTGTGTTGCCGTTACAGTTAGTTGTTGTGGTAACTTGTCAGAATTGCATCTCGGACTCCAGTTGCATATTCTAATTTGATTTACATGATAAATCCGACACTCGCACCATCAGTAGTTTGGTGACGCTGTGCTCCTCGAGGTTAAAGTTATGGATGTACTGTACTCACGTCACCGTCTGTACTACTCTTGTGTGTACACGTCACCGTCTGTACTACTCTTGTGTGTACACGTCACCGTCTGTACTACTCTTGTGTGTACACGTCACCGTCTGTACTACTCTTGTGTGTACACGTCACCGTCTGTACTACTCTTGTGTGTACACGTCACCGTCTGTACTACTCTTGTGTGTTAAGGCGTCTTGTTACAGGTTCCAATTTGGTGTTTGTGTTTGTGTTCTTGTAAAATTAAATGATTTTCGTTGTGTTAAATGTACATAAAATTAAGTTCCATTATGACTCTGAACACTTGGAATTACCTTTGAGCATATGGAACAAAATAGCATTAGTGATTAGGCGAGAACCTTGTCAGTAATCCTCATGTAATCAACTTTTTAAATAAATAACAAATACAATATCTCATAATTAACTGGTGATATTTGTTAGTTTATGAAGAGAGAGAGAGAAGTGAATTCTTGTTCATTTAGAGGAGCAATTAACATCGCTGTAGGTTTGTGTATTACCTCTACTGACGGTGCCTTACTGATGTTCTGATCCACACACACACACTCACATGACACGGACACACACACACACACGTGATGCCCTCATAACACCACCTGTGAGAATTACTACACCACATCAGGTCCTCATAACACCATCTGTGAGGAATTACTACACCACATCAGGTCCCTCATAACACCATCTGTGAGAATTACTACACCACATCAGGCCCTCAAACACCATCTGTGAGGGAATTACTACACCACATCAGGTCCCTCATAACACCATGTGGGGAATTACTACACCACATCAGTCCCTCATAACACCATCTGTGAGGGATTACTACACCACATCAGGCCCTCTTACACCATCTGTGAGAATTCCACATCAGGTCCCTCTACATCTGGGAGGAATTACTACACCACATCAGGTCCCTCTGCACCATCTGGAGGAATTACTACAACACATCAGCCCCTCATAACACCATCTGTGGGGAATTACTACACCACATCAGGTCCCTCATAACACCATCTGTGAGAATTACTACACCACATCAGGTCCCTCATACCACCATCTGTGGGAATTACTACCCATCAGGTCCTCATAACACCATCTGGGAGAATTATTACACCACATCAGGCCCCTCATAACACCATCTGTGAGGAATTACTACACCACATCAGGTCCTCATAACACCATCTGTGCGGGAATTACTACACCACATCAGGTCCCTAACACCATCTGTGAGGGAATTCACATCACATCAGGAACACCATCTGTGAGGGAATTACTACACCACATCAGGTCCCTATAACACCATCTGTGAGGGAATTACTACACCACATCAGGTCCCTCATAACACCATCTAGGGAATTACTACACCACATCAGGTCCCTCATAACACCATCTGTGAGGGAATTCTACACCACATCAGGCCCTCAAACACCATCTGTGAGGGAATTACTACACCATCAGGCCCCCATAACACCATCTGTGGGAATTACTACACCACATCAGGCCCTATAACACCATCTGTGCGGGAATTACTAACCACATCAGGTCCCTCAACACCATCTGTGCGGGAATTACTACACCACATCAGCCTCAACACCATCTGTGCGGGAATTACTACACCACATCAGGACCCTCCTAACACCATCTGGGAGGGAGTTACTACACTACGAGTTTGCTGTTCAACACCAACATTAATCTGTATGTTCACTGTATGTTCCTTCACCTTCTAATGAAGGCTTTTGTTAAACCACCAATGTATGTAAGTCATTTATCAATGTATATTTTCAGCCTCGGCCAGAGAACTTTATCAATAAACCGTTAATTATTATATATTATTATTACACACATCAAACACACACACACACACATCACACACACACACGCACACACGCACACGCACACACACACACACATTCACACACACACCACACACACACACACACACACACACACACACACACACACACACACACACACACACACACACACACACACACACACACACACACGCACACACACACACACGCATACGCACACACACACACACACACACACACACACACGACACACACCACACATCACACACACACACAACACACACACACACACACACACACACACACACACACACACACACACACACACTATTTTCTATCTTTCTTTCCTTTTCCGTCTTCTCCTTCCTCCTTCTGAGCCACCACTCGTGCTCCTCCTCCTCCTCCTCTTCCTCTTCCTCCCCGTCTCCTCCTCTTGCTCCTCCCCAAAAAGAAAAAACTTCCTTCGTCATTTTTTCTCAGAGCGTGGCGGCGTGGTGTGGTGGTCGCCCTGAGTCTGGTTTAATGTCCCCGTAATGTGCTTATCAATCTTTGCCAGTTTGTCGACGACCCAACCAAGTTCTGAATTGTTTCCCGCCGTCCTCGACACACGCTCGCTGCTGCCCAACTTACCTCCCGGGAGACAGACCCTTCACTATCTTGTATAGTTTATTTAGTTTTGCTTAAGTAAAGGATGATCTAAGAGGCCTCAGACCACTAGACCCCAGAACCTACCGGACCCCAGAACCTACCGGAACCCCTACCTACGGACCCTACCTAACGGACCCCAGAACCTGCCAAGACCCCAGAACCTACCAGACCCCAGAAATTACTAGACCCCAGAACCTACCGGACCCCAGAACCTACCGGACCCCTACCTACCGGACCCTACCTACCGGACCCCTACCTACCGGACCCCTACCTACCGACCCCTACTCACTGACTCCCACTTACCGGACTACCTGAGCCGGACCCCACTTGTCGACTCCCTACTCATCAGTGTAACCATTAGGATCGAGGCCCTCAGTGACCCCCGACCATAATAGACTATAACCTTATGGACCCCAGTCCTTATATGAGGTAGGTTAGGGAGGTTAGGCAGGGGGCTAAGGTAGGTTAGGTAGACTAGGTAGGTTAGGTTAGGTTAGGTTAGGTGAAGTAGGGTAGTTAGGGCTTCAGTAGCCGAATAAAATAGAGGCCCATTTACCTTCGATCGCCCCCATTTAGCTGCAAGAGGATCCTTACACATGGCTACTGAGAACACCTATTGATCGACCGAGCCATCAACACCAAACAATGGTCGTGTAAGGTGATCCTCCAGGCCACTCCACAAGGACCCTCCAGCCGCCTCTCTAACCTTTGGTCTTTCACAAACTCCATAATAATCACCCCTTATGGCAACCTAACCTAACCTAACCTAAACTAACCTAACCTAACTTAACCTGACCTAACTTGACCTAACCTAACCTAACCTTACCTTACCTAACCTAAACTAACCTAACCTAACCTAACCAAACTTAACCTGACCTAACCTGACCTAATATAACCTAACTTGACCTAACCTAACCTAACCTAAACTAACCTAATTTATTCCTATGTAGAATAATAACTCATCCAAGGTGAATCTGGTCCACAACTAATCTAACTTAACTTGACCTCCACACACACACACACACACACACACACACACACACACACACACACACACACAGGAGAATAAGACCATTCTTTCTTCCTCGTCTAGGATTCATTTACGTTAATCAAGAGGAGATCCTCAGTACAATTACCTGTCTTGTTCTGGCGGTAAAGATTAGGGCGTCTTCCATCTGTTCCAGGTAATGACGTTTCTTTCACAGGAGGAAGATTTTTTTTTCCTGGAAACTTGAGATTTAGATGAATGGAAAGATGATGATGAGGAATTGGTGATGAGTGATGGTGAGGGAGGTGAGAGTGAATGACGGTGAGGGATGGGGGTGAGGGGTGATGGTGAGGAAGGTGAGGTGGAGGATGGAGGTGATGATGAGGGGTGACGGTGATGGTGAAGGGTGATGGTGGAGGATGGAGATGAGGGTGAGTGGATGGTGAGGGGTGATGGTGAGGGATGGACATGATGGTGAGGATGGAGGTGATGGTGCGGAGGGAGGTGAGGTGACTGATTGGGGTGATGGTGAGGGAGGGAGGGAGGGGGGTGATGGTGAGGGAGGGAGGTGAGAGGTGATGGTGAGGGAGGGAGGTGAGGGTGACTGATGGTGAGGGAGGGAGGGAGGGAGGTGGGAGGGAGGGAGGGGGTGAGGGAGGATGGTGAGGGAGGAGGGAGGGTGACTGATGGTGAGGTGAGGGAGGGGTGAGGAGGGAGGGAGGGAGGGAGGTGAGGGGTGATGGTGAGGGAGGGAGGTGAGTGATGGTGAGGGAGGTGAGGGTGATGGTGAGGGGATGGAGATGGTGAGGGGTGATGGTGAGGGATGGAGGTGATGGTGGGGAGGGAGGTGAGGAGATGGTGGAGGGAGGGAGGGGTGATGGTGAGGAGGAGGTGGAGGGTGATGGGGAGGGAGGGAGGTGAGGGTGATGGTGAGGAGGAAGAGTGAGGGTGATGGTGAGGAGGGAGGGAGGAGGTGAGGGTGAGTGATGGTGAGATTACGCTCATTACAGACTCCTCCTTGTTCATAACACCTGCACCCTACACTCCACATGACGTTACCTGCACCCCTACACTATCACATGACGTTACCCACCCCTACACACACATACACATAACACACCTCTACACTACATAACGTTACCTGCACCCCTACACTACCACTTAACGTTACCTGCACCTCTACACTACCACATAACGTTAACTACACCACTACACTACCTCATAACATTACCTGCACCCCTACACTACCACATAATTCCTCATTGACCCACATTTTGGGAAACAACCTCATTAATCTCTGTTTTATGAGGCGCAATTAAAAGCAGAGTAAGTTAATTAACCCTTTGCTCAGGTGCTTCAGGTGAGGGAGAATGTGTGTGTGTGTGTGTGTGTGTGTGAAACCTACACCTTGCGCCAATAGTGTAACTTTGCGAGCCAAAACATAAACGCTTGCCAAAAATTCGTAACCAGATCGCCGCCCAAAACTCTGTGAAGGCTTTTCCCCCCAATCGAGAACTCCGTAATCAAGAATGCCATTAAGTTTCTGCTCTCGCCCCTAAACCCTAATTGCTTTCAATAATTAAGCCTGACTAATCCCGTCGCATAGCACTGGTTTCCCCGCAACTTCCCAATTGCCATGAGAGCTTATGTGCCAGACTCCTGGACTTAAAGAACACTCATCCAAGACTTTCGGTGAAGAGTGGGGGCAGTCTGTTTTATACCGTGGGGAGACTCCCTGTGTCTTAATGGTGACTTATAGTGGTGGGACAGTGTGGTGATTCACTGGGCATTAATGATGACTTATAGTGATGGAACAGTGTGGTGATTCACTGGGGATTAATGGTGACTTATAGTGGTGGGACAGTGTGGTGATTCACTGGGCATTAATGGTGACTTATAGTGATGGGACAGTGTGGTGATTCACTGGGCATTAATGGTGACTTATAGTGATGGGACAGTGTGGTGATTCACTGGGGATTAATGGTGACTTATAGTGATGGGACAGTGTGGTGATTCACTGGGGATTAATGGTGACTTATAGTGGTGGGACAGTGTGGTGATTCACTGGGCATTAATGGTGACTTATAGTGATGGGACAGTGTGGTGATTCACTGGGCATTAATGATGACTTATAGTGATGGGACAGTGTGGTGATTCACTGGGCATTAATGGTGACTTATAGTGATGGGACAGTGTGGTGATTCACTGGGCATTAATGGTGACTTATAATGATAGGACAGTGTGGTGATTCACTGGGCATTAATGGTGACTTACAGTGATAGGACAGTGTGGTGATTCACTGGGGATTAATGGTGACTTATAGTGGTGGGACAATGTGGTGATTCACTGGGCATTAATGGTGACTTATAGTGATGGGACAGTGTGGTGATTCACTGGGCATTAATGATGACTTATAGTGATGAGACAGTGTGGTGATTCACTGGGCATTAATGGTGACTTATAGTTGTGGGACAGTGTGGTGATTCACTGGGCATTAATGGTGACTATAGTGATGGGACGGTGTGGTGATTCACTGGGGATTAATGGTGACTTATAGTGGTGGGACAGTGGTGATTCACTGGGCATTAATGGTGACTTAGTGATGGGACAGTGTGGTGATTCACTGGGCATTAATGGTGACTTATAGTATAGGCAGTGTGGTGATTCACTGGGCATTAATCTTTAACAATTAGAATATTAATTCAAAACTTCTTTGTATAAGTACATAATATTATAAAGTTACAAAAAGTGGAAGTTACATTGAACCAATATAATTAAAAATAATAATTTTAAATGGAATACATCTTTTACATCTTTATTAGAAAACCAACGAGGACTGACATAACATACGACACACATCTTAGTAGATTAACAGTATGTAAATACATAGCCATATGTAACACGTAACCCAATCCAGCCTAACCTGATCTAACGTCCCAGTCTAACCTAACCCAACCCGACCCGACCTGACCCGACCTAACCCAACCCAACCTAACCCAACCTGACCCGATCTAACCCAACCCAACCCTGGACTGACCCGACCTGATCTGACCCGACCTGACCTGACCCGACCCAAACCCAACCCAAACCCAACCCGACCAACCCAACCTGACCTGACCTAACACGACCCAACCTAATCTAACCGGCCGACCCGACCTGACCTGACCTGAACTGACCGACTACCCGACCCAACCTAACCCGACCCGACCTAACCCAACCTAACCCAACCTAATCCAACCCCATCCGACCCCACCCCACCGACCCCATCCGACCCAACTAACCTGACCTGACCTGACCTGGACCCTGGACCTGACCCACCCGACCCAATCAACGGCTGACCTGACCTGATCCGACCGGACCCGCCTGACTCCACCTAACCTGACCTGACCTGACCTGACCCAACCTGAGCCCGACCTAACCCAACCTAACCTAACCTAATCAACCTGAATTGACCCAATCTGACCAACCTAACCCAACCCGACCTAACCCAGCCTGACCCGACCTGACCTGACCTGACCTAACCTGACCCAACTAACCTGACCTGACCCAACTTGATCGCCGACCCGACCTCGACCCGACCCAACCCGACCCAACCCAACCTGACGCCGACCCAACCTAACCCAACTTGACCCGACCTGACCCAACCCGGATCTGACCTGACCCTAATCCAACCCGGCCTGACCTAATCCTGACTCCGACCCGACCTGACCTGACCCGGCCCGACCTGACTCGATTGCTCTACATAGCCACTGATTAATACAATGAACAGTTTATTTCTTTAGGTCACCACATGGTGAAAGCATAAGTTGAGGGTTTGAGACACTTTGTACTGTCTCAGGTTGGACGTTCAAAATACCTCCGGGGAAATGAATAAGGTATCAGGTGCTTTAAGATCAGTAGTAGTGAGTCATCAAGCCATGTTAAGCAGGCAGCATGCCGGAACTACATCAGGTTGGGTAGAAAAAGGTACATACAGATGACTTAAACAGGGAGAAGTTCATCTTGTCCTTCTGTAACGGAGGTAATCCTTCACAACAGGATGGAATGGGCGCGAACCAGGCACCCTAAGGATAGAGTGCTTTGTGTCCACTGGGCAGTTTTACCCCAAAGACTACTGCTTAATGGGAAAAATCACTTAAGATTATAATTTTGTTGTGTAAAATACTGGGTCTTATATTCATGAATTTGATTGACAAATACTTCTGTTTGTGGGAAAAATCAACTTCGTGTGAACTTGGCAAATTGTTGTGTTAAACAATCAATCAAGCTGCAACTCGGGTAACGAGGAGAGGAACTGTCAAGAGCCAGTGGTTCTTCATCTCATTATTAGTGCATCATTTCAAGGTCTTTGCTGCCAGTCAGACCCTTTACAGATACTTCGTGTGGACATGTACTGTACGGGTCACAAGAAAAGTCAGATGGTTCTTCTAGTTCTAACAGACCCCAGCTTCACACTTAATAGGGCTATTAGTTTGGGGCCCATCAGGGGTCTAGTCATCGGTACTCGAGCACTGGTCGTCAACACGGGTTTAGTTTGGATGTGTTTGAGGTCGCATGTTGAGGTTCACATCAATGGAGGATGGACCACCATGTTATCCCGGGGTTTCATTCAACATATTTGCTGAGAGGTCCTTATTTCTGTCATGCCTCATGCATAGTGAAGCCCTTTGCTTGGCGTGGCGGCATCATGGGTGTGTTGGAGGGAAATTTTGCTGGCTTTGGGATTGCAGCTTGGAATGGCATCTGTAAATTCTTGTTTGTTGGGAACTGAAACCATTTGGGTCCCTTATTGTGTATGTAGTTAGCAGTTCGAGGCGCCCACCTCCCGTTATAGCTTACTTTTTTTTCAATTTTTGGTACCTGCAGCAGCAGTTGCTTCAGCTTATCATTTGGCAGTGCTATCGATCGTCATTAATCTGACGAATCGTTACTTACTGGTATCCACCTCCCCATGTGTTCTGGAAGCTATTATGTAGTCCGGGGAGACAGAGTCATGAATTTTGATAAATTGGCAGGTCATAATCCTCTGATCATTGCTACCACATTGATTTACTATTACTGCTTTTGTCACTTGGAATCGAGTAAGTGACGGTCATCCAGCTAAGTGAGACAATGATATAAGTTATTAGGGATGTCACCTTTGCAGGCTGACAGTGACCATAGTCGCCGATACGCGAAAGCGGCAGTGTTCTTTCAGACATTGCACGTGTGGAGGGCTACATCTAGTGCGGAGGGCTGCAGCAGAGTCTTTCCCTGAGTTATGCTGGTTCGCCTCAGTATGCCCGCTAACTCGGAGTATTGACACCTTCGTGTGGTGCTCCTCCGCGCTATGTGTGGAGTAATCGCCTCCCAGGTGAGAGGGCTGAATTTGTCACTTTTTTTCAGGCCGTCTTAAAGATCATCATTACCTTTTCAGTTGCCCGCCATGTTACATGTGCAACATTCTGTTAGGGTAACGTAAAGAGCATGGTGTCTACTGTCGTCCGCGTGTAACATGCACAGTCCAACGCAGCTGTTCGGCGGATAAATAGTAGCCCGAGGCTCCTCCATTGGTGTTTTCGCGCGAATATTGCATTTTCTTGTCTTCCCAGTGAACTCGGAGGATGGAAACGTGGACTATGCTGGTGAAAGTTTTCAAATGCCCTTGAAGTGTCTCTTGTATGACCCATATCTCGCTGCTATATAGTTTAGGTGGTGGAGGACCACTGCTGATATACAGCATGCAGAAGCCAGGTAGATATTTTCTATTTCCTACAGCCAAAGATAGGCACGAGTTCGCTAAAGGCTCGAGAGATGCACATCCGATCCGGATGTTGAATCTTCTATCGATGTCCGCAATGGTGTACGGTAAGTGGGAGCCGAGATACCGAAAGTGGGCAACATTAGAGAGTGGTGAAAAGAAGTTCAGCTGGATGGATGGTGGAGGTTTATTCCCCAACCAGGTGCGGTGCCGAAAGAGAATCTACATAATATTCACCCAGCCAAAGTGCATAAGCCTCTGAGTAGGTGTTCAGGATCTCTTGTACATCGCGTTCAGTGTGGTTAGACATGTAAGGTCGTCTGTATACTGAAGT
>NW_024745248.1:0-15368 GCF_018991925.1 Homarus americanus | reverse complement strand
TGGAGAGTCTTACAAGTGGAGGGTCTTACAGGTGGAGAGTCTTACAAGTGGAGGGTCTTACAGGTGGAGGATTTTAATAAGGATAAATACAGCAAGTCTTACAGTTGAATCAGCCAAGTCGAGGAAAACTCTTAAGAGTCACGTAACTTCTACCTGGTGTTACCTGTAATCAAGCTAAGGTATATATAAGAAGAATATTATCTCGTTACTATCCATTCCTCTTCCACTATCCTGCGAGGTGGTGTATTAATAGGCACAGATACTCATGATAAAGAAGGAATAAAGAGAAAGACGCAAGATACCTATAAAATGCGACAGAATATACCCACACATGCGTAATCCTAACCCATCCCAACCCAACCCAACCCTATCCTACCCCCAGCTTCACCACAGTACACAAAGTCATTCTGGTATCAGAATGACGCCTAAACACCCTGTATCGCCTAAGACACATTTGAATCGGATGGTTCGTTGACGGTTTTATTTCTTCGGTATAAACCAGAGAAGCAATTAGTTCGTGGGAACAGTGAGTCAAAATACTTCACATCAGCTTCGTTTACGACCTCCAGCTGATATTTACTTCTGTTGTCTATATCAATCACATTTTATAATGACAACAAAAATATGGTTAGTTACTTAAAAATGAAAAAACATCATACTTAGATACTTAAGAGTGTGGAAAAAAGATACTTAAGATACTTAAAAATAAAAACACTCTTTGATACTTAAATTAGGACAAAATAAACGGACATAAAGATTTAACTATGAGCGGTGGATATTACGACATGTACCGGCTATCAATACAGAGGCGCTATTTAGCCGTGAAGTTCTCTCAGAAACTCAACAAGACAATATGTGGTCACGTAAAAATTTCAGGTTAATTTTTAACACCATCCGTCATTTTAAACCTTGGCACCTGTAGATTAAGAAAATATATGGTGATATTTTTTTCTGATGGGATAAAGGTCGTATTTGTCCAGAGAAGTAAGAGAGGAAAAAAATCACTTGAGAGGCATGACGCACAGAGTGTCTAAGGTGATAAAAGATCATATACTACCATTTGGGTTTTCAAATTAAGTTCATTACATAAAATATCAAACTCATAAAGATTACAAAAGAACAGAACACCATGAGCTCTCTACAGCTATTGTCAGCCGTCAATATGCTGATGTACAGAAGCTACACAATGTTATTGGTGACTGTAATCCCAGGAAAATGATGCTCTTTTAAACTTGGTAACTGGAGCTGTAATGCCAGAAAATGCCAAATATGACAATCTATGTGCATATGAAGTTGGAAGACAAAATTATGAAAATTTTGTCAAGAAACGTATTGTTGGTCCATTGAGCATCTGGGAAAAGATGTCCAAGGTTAATCTTCTGTCGTGGAAAGCAGCAAATAAGACTTCAACCATCAAATTGCTATCACAAGTTATAGAACTTAAGCAGGACATACAGTATATGCATCACAGAAGGGCAGCACTGTACATATCAAGTCACCAGACACTGATGTGTTTGGCATATTAAAGCAGCCCCAACTTGGAGAAAATACAAGTATGAAAACAGGAACTGGTGAGCGACGACACATTGGGCAGAGAGCCTTACAGGTTTCCATGCCTTCACAGGATCTGACTGCATTGGAAAATTTGTTGGCAAAGGAAAGAAAGCATGTTGGAGCACTTTGATGAAATCTAACACAAAAGTCCTAGATGCATTCAAGATGCTGAGTAGACCAAATGCCCTCCAGCAGACATGTTTATTGGTCTAAAGGAATTTGTATTTAAGCTCTACTGTCCACGAATGACTTTCACTAAACTGTCATAACTTAGATGGCATCTCTTCAAGAAAACGCAGGCAGAAGCTGGAGAACTACCAGCGACTGCAGCAACTCTAAAGTATCATATATTGAGAGGAAGGTATCAAGCTCTTCTGTGGTCTTGTGATGCAGACAGTGAAATGCTTTCACAATTAGAGCATGGCTGGAAGATTGACAATGACTGTTTCATACTAGTAATATCAGACCAACCACCAGCTCCAGAAGCAATCACAGAACTTGTTAAATGTGGATGTGGCGTCAGGAAATGTGGATCATTGTCATGTTCATACAGAAAGAATCAGAAAGAATAGCATGACATGCACCGAGATGTGTAACTGTCAAGCAGATGATGAGAAATGCCTAAACAAGGTGAAGGAATCTGTTGTACACAGAAGACTCTGATGACGAGGACTGAAGCAATGTCGTAAATAATAACTTGTGACTTGTTTACACATGATGTATAACACTACAAACTTTTAATAAATATAAAACGGTGGTTCTAAGCTTTTCAGATAATGGTAATATGTATATGTTTAATTTCCAGTATTTGTCTTTAGCAAATAATTTTACTTACTGCAATCTCTTCTTTGCCAGAGACAGGATGGCATATATGAGCAGCCATGTTTGTAACACACTTATGATATTATAACAGCATTCATGATATATTATGTTAAATTGTAATCATATAATACTACATGTTCATAGGTTATTAGTCATGTTTTAAGTTAATTAGGACTTAATGGTAATACATCTGTGGTTCATTACGCCGCTCTTTAATAAAACTTCTTTAAAGGCATAAAACTTATAATAAACCGTTCAGAAAAAATGACACCACAGTTCCTTAACATAGTTTATAAGGATTATTATAATGTATGGTGTCAAAAATTAACATGAAATTTTTACGGGATTACTTAAGCTCCTACACTAAAACCTGCCGACCTAACTTAACCTTTTTTACCCACCTCTACCTACTTACCTAACCTGACATAATCTAACCTAACCTGACATAATCTGACCTAACCTGACATAATCTAACCTAACCTGACATAATCTAACCTAACCTGACATAATCTAACCTAAAGTGACATAATCTAACCTAACCTGACATAATCTAACCTAACCTGACGTAATCTGACCTAACCTGACATAATCAAACCTAACCTGACGTAATCTGACCTAACCTGACATAATCTAACCTAACCTGACGTAATGTAACCTAACCTGACATAATCTAACTTAACCTGACATAATCTAACCTAACCTGACATAATCTAACCTAACCTGACGTAATCTGACCTAACCTGACATAATCTAACCTAACCTGACATAATCTAACCTAACCTCCCCGTCTGACATAAGCTAACCTAATCAAACCTAACTTTCCCACCTACCTAACATAACCTATCTACTTATTACCTACCTAACCTAACTTAACCCAACCTGACATAATCTAACCTAACCTATTGAAACTTAACTTAACCACCTACCTCATCTAACACCACTTTGTAATCTCTCTGTGCTACAGCTGACAGGATGAGTATGGGGGGCACAATAAACTAGCCTCTAAGTGGCAAAATTAACAAAACTAACCTAACCTAACCCAACCTGACTTAACCTAACCTGATCTGATCTATCCAACTTAAAAAACTTAGAATATATAATAAAGCCGTTAGGTTAATTTAGGCTAAATATGGTTGATTCATATTTTGTTTTGACAGAAATTCCCGGCAAAATAACGTATCTATATTGAGAACCACCGCCATGTTGGTTCCACGTTAACAAGACACGGATACACTACAGAATAACCCGCGTTCGTTTAACCTCAATTACTACAGTTTACTTTATAATCTTATTTCACAATCTTCACTACATCTCGCTTCACAATCTTCACTGCATCTCACTTCACAATCTTCAGCCAGGTGAGGTTTATGGATCGGGCTTTTTGTGCGAGAGATAGGAAACGTAGGACTAGGGTATGTTTTCCTGGGGCTGGGATAGGGCATGTAGCCGAGAGGTTAGACAGAGTTTTGTCAGGGGAGGGTACCAATCCAGTAGTGTGTCTTAGTGTGGGGGGAAACGACATAGGTAAGGTTAGGAGTGAGGAACTTTTCAAGAGGTATAGGGAGGCGCTGGGGAAGATTAGAGATAGGGGAGGGGTCCCGATAGTATGTGGTGTCTTGCCTAGAAGAGGGGTTGGTCGTGAATGGCTGTCCAGGGCAATTGCTATTAATTGCCGACTGGAAAAACATTGTGCAAACAATGGTTGGGCATTCATTGATGACGGGCAACGATTTTATGGCAACGACTACCTGTACTGTCGCGACGGAGTACACTTGTCTCGTGAGGGGGTAAAGACGTTGTCTGCATCCCTGGAGCGTGAAATTGTCACTCCGAAGGGGGGGTTTCGCCAGTAGAGAGGGGTCGGGGAAAATGGGAGTCAAAAAACAAGCAGGTCCTGGGAAGTAGTGAAACAGAAGTAGATAATGCTGAAAATATAGTTAGTCATAATAACAAACATCAAAGTAATAAATGTAAAACAGATAGAAACGGAAGAAATATATTGAGTGTTTATTATACTAATAGTAGAAGCCTGTGTAACAAAATGGACCAGCTCAGGGCCATTGTTAGTAAAGAGAACATAGATATAATTGCAATAACGGAAACATGGATAAATTCAAACAGCAAGCATTTTTAGCAGAATTTCATATTCCAGGATATAACCTATTTAAATTTGACAGAGTAGGAAGGAGAGGTGGCGGTGTAGCAGTGTATATCAGGGTGTCATTAAAAGGCTGCAATAAATCAAACATTAAAACAAATAGCGACAATGAAAGTATTTGGGTAGAGATTGGTGAGGGCAGTGAATCCGTAGTCATTGGTGTTATATATAGACTACCTAATTTGAGTAGGAACGATGGTAAATTGCTATGGGAGGAAATAAAGAAGGCATCTGATAGAAACAATGTATGTATTCTAGGCGATTTCAACTTTTCAGGCATAGATTGGAAAAATCAACTTAGCGATAATGAATCTGAAGATTTTATAGAAGTAGTACAGGATAGTTTTATATATAAATTTATAAACTTGCCCACTAGAGGAAATAATATCCTCGATTTAGTTCTCAGTAATAATGAAAATCTAGTAAAAGATGTTGGGATTGGAGACGAACTAGGAAACAGTGATCATAAAGCCATATATTTTAACATAATATGGGATGGCAGGAAGAAGGAAAATTCGGCCTTGATCCCGGATTTTAGGAATGCTAATTACGGTAGCATAAGGAGAGACCTAAGGGATGACCCTATGGTCAAAAGATTAATCCCCCCCACACCTCCGGAAACTGTCAACTTAGGACGGGATAACCCCGAATTTAATTTAGCAGCTACTTATGAACAATTTATTGCGACAATCAATAATGCCCAAAATAAACACATCCCTAAAAGAAAATTCAGATCGATACGGAACCAACCAAAATGGATGAATAATAGACTCTTAGATCTTCTAGGGAAAAAGAAAGGAGTATATAGAAAAGTTAAGAAAGGCGAAAATCACTTACTTGGTTACTATCAGAACCTAACAAGACAGGTATAAACAGAAATTAGGAAAGCAAAGAGAAATTATGAAATCAAGGTAGCAAACGAATCGAAATATACCCCCAAAGCTTTTTATCAACTGTATAAATCAAAGGTTAGAGATACAATAGGTCCCCTTAAAACTACGACAGGAGAAATGACTGATGATGAGTTAGAAATGTGTAGTACGTTAAATAGTCATTTTCGCTCCGTATTCACAAATGAAAACCTAGCACAGTTTCCAGAAGTTCATAAGGTATATAACGACAGTATAGAAAATATGTTGATGAATAATATTGACGAAGTAAATCGATGTGCTTAAAGTAATTAACAAACTGGAAGCCTCATAAATCGCCTGGTCCAGACGAGGTATATGCTAGGAATATTAAAAGAATGTAGAGATGAGTTGAGTAATCCATTAGCAGTTTCATTTAATGTCATTAGAATTGGTCCTAGTGCCAGAAGCTTGAAACTTGCAAATGTAGTCTGATTTTCAAAAAGGGTGATAAATCAATATATTCAAATTATCATCCTATTAGTCTCATCAGTCAATCATAGGCAAGTTGCTAGAGCCAATTATTGCTACAAAATCAGAAGCCAATTTTGAAACATTCAACTTAATTCATTCTTCAGCACGGGTTCACCCAGGGACGTTTTGTCTCACAAATTTATGCTTAGCTTTTTCAGAAGTATTTGAAGCCGTAGATAACATAAGTCATATGATATAATTTATTTAGATTTCAGTAAAGCATTCGAGCAGAGTCCCCTATGAGAGATTATAAGGAAGGTAGAAGCATGGAATAGTGGATCAGTATTAAAATGGATTAGGTCATGGTTAACTGGTAGGAAACAAAGAGTCAGCATAAATGGATTAAAGTCAGACTGGGAAGCGGTCAAAAAGCGAGATCCCGAGGGGATCTGTATTAGGCCCTCTGCTGTTTGTTATATTCATTAATGATCTTGATTTAGGCATAACTAGTAGGATTAGTAAATTTGCAGATGATACCAAAATGGGGAGAGTGATAAATTCAGACAGTGACTTTGAACACCTTCAAAGAGATCTAGATACCTTACATGAGTGGTCAGTAGACTGGCAAATGAATTTATTAGTGATAAATGCAAGGTACTACAGATAGGGAAGACGAATACAAACGTTAAGTATAAACTAGGTAACACGGAAATAGAAAACACAGTTTGTGAAAAAAATCAAGGTGTATTTGTTAGCAACGACTTGAAACCTAGAAAACAATGTATTAGCGTTCGCAACAAGGCAAACAGGATTCTTGGGTTCATATCTAGGTCTGTGAGTAACAGAACTGCTGACGTTATCTTGAAACTTTACCTAGCATTAGTGAGGCCACACATGGATTATGTGGTTCAGTTCTGGTGTCCTTATTATAGAATGGACATAGATTCTTTGGAGAGAGTACTAAGAAGAATGACAAAAATGATCCATAATATTAGAAACCTTCCATATGAAGAAAGACTGAAAAGCTGAAGTATTCATTAGAGAGGCGTAGGAGTTAGGGGGAGGATATGATGAGGGAGGGCCAAGGGGTAGGGGATTAACAAGGGTAAATGAAGTGATGTTCTAGCTCAGTAATAACGGAAATAACTAGAACAAATGGCTTTAAATTAGATAAATTCCGATTCAGAAAGGATATAGGCAAGCACTGGTTTGGTAATAGAGTTGTGGATATGTGGAATAGGCTACCGAGTGCTATAGTAAGATCGGGGACGCTAGGGAGCTTCAAAACGAAGTTGGATAGGCACATGGAAGTGCTGGGATGGGTGTGAAAGAGATCTGCCCTGTATGGGCCAGTCGGCCTCCTGCAGTATCCCACTTTCTTATGTTCTTATGTTCTTATGTTCACCTCACAATCTTTACTACATCTCACCTCACAATCTTCACTACATTTCACTTCACAATCTTCACTACATCTCACTTCACAAACTTCACTACATCTCACTTCACAATCTTCACTACATCTCACTTCACAATCTTCACTACATCTCACTACACAATCTTCACTACATCTCACTTCACAACCTTCACTACATCTCACTTCACAATCTTCACTACATCTCACTTCACAATCTTCACTACATCTCACTACACAATCTTCACTACATCTCACTTCACAACCTTCACTACATCTCACTTCACAATCTTCACTGCATCTCACTTCACATCTTCACTACATCTCACTTCACAATCTTCACCATATCTCACTTCACAATCTTCACCACATCTCACTTCACAATCTTCACCAAATCTCACTTCACAATCTTCACCACATCTCACTTCACATCTTTACCACATCTCACTTCACAATCTTCACTACATCTCACTTCACAATCTTCACTACATCTCACTTCACAATCTTCACTACATCTCACTTCACAATCTTCACTACATCTCACTTCACAATCTTCACTACATCTCACTTCACAGTCTTCACTACATCTCACTTCACAATCTTCACTACATCTCACGTCACAATCTTCACTACATCCCACTTCACAATCTTCACTACTTCTCAATTCACAATCTTCACTACATCTCACTTCACAATCTTCACTACATCTCACTTCACAATCTTCACTACATCTCACTTCACAATCTTCACGATATATCACTTCACAATCTTCATTACATCTCACTTCACAATCTTCACTACGTCTCACTTCACAATCTTCACTACATCCCACTTCACAATCTTCACTACATCTCACTTCACAATCTTCACTACATCCCACTTCACAATCTTCACTACATCTCACTTCACAATCTTCACTACATCCCACTTCACAAACTTCACTACATCTCACTTCACAATCTTCACTACATCTCACTTCACAATCTTCAATACATCTCACTTCACAATCTTCACTACATCTCACTTCACAATCTTTCACTACATCTCACTTCACAATCTTCACCATATCTCACTTCACAATCTTTACTACATCTCACTTCACAATCTTCACTACATCTCACTTCACAATCTTCACTACATCTCACTTCACAATCTTCACTACATCTCACTTCACAATCTTCACTACATCTCACTTCACAATCTTCACTACCTCTCACTTCACAATCTTCACTACATCTCACTACACAATCTTCACTACATCTCACTTCACAACCTTCACTACATCTCACTTCACAATCTTCACTACATCGCACTTCACATCTTCACTACATCTCACTTCTCAATCTTCACCATATCTCACTTCACAATCTTCACCACATCTCACTTCACAATCTTCACTACATCTCACTTCACAATCTTCACTACATCTCACTTCACAATCTTCACTACATCTCACTTCACAATCTTTCACCACATCTGACTTCACAATCTTCACTACATCTCACTTCACAATCTTCACTACATCTCACTTCACAATCTTCACTACATCTCACTTCACAATCTTCACTACATCTCACTTCACAATCTTCACTACATCTCACTTCACAATCTTCACTACATCTCACTTCACAATCTTCATTACATCTCACTTCACAATCTTCACTACATCTCACTTCACAATCTTCACTACATCTCACTTCACAATCTTCACCACATCTGACTTCACAATCTTCACTACATCTCACTTCACAATCTTCACTACATCTCACTTCACAATCTTCACTAACACCATCCTTCATCACTACATATAACATCCATCATCACTACTTATAACACCATCCATCATCATCACTACATATAATACTATCCATCATCACTACATATAACACGATCCATCATCACTACATATAACACCATCCAACATCACTACATATAACTCTATCCATCATCACTACATATAACACCATCCAGCATCACTACATATAACACCAACCATCATCACTACATATAACATCATGCATCATCAATATATATATAACACCATCCATCATCACTACATATATTACCCTCTTATCATCACTACATATAACACCATCCATCATTACTACAATATAACGCCATCCTTCATCACTAAATATAACGCCATCCATCATCACTACATATTATAACACCATCCATCATCTTTACAAACACCATCCCTCTTTACTATAGTGATAAACAGAGCTTTATTTTGTTGTCAATTTCTTTAAATTCCAACCTTATTAAACCGTAATTCTTTCTGTATGGTCAAATTTTGATTTGACCTCAGTGAGAGAGCTGTTAGTGTCAGTACATCACAATGGTGTTCCGATGCACTGTATCGAAGGTGACTAAGGTGGAGGTGAAGCCTTGCCAGATGAAGGAGAAGGGCCCCTGATCTAACAAACTGCAGACCACAAAACACACTAAGACCCAAAACAACAAGACCCAAAACAACAAGAAGAAGAAGGAAACTACCACTTTCTGCCGTGTACAAAAGGACCAGTACCTGCCATGGGGAGACTACATCTTCACCGGGAAAAAGACACAAAAGAAGCGCTGAACCTACGCTTCTGATATTTAAAAATACTGTAATAAAAAACATATTAATTGATTTTGTTTGTATTATTTATGCTTTTTTTTATTTTCATCTGTAAACGTGCTGTTTTGGGAGTATATTTTGAGTTACATAATATTTAGGTACAGCAGTTTATTTCACTGTATCTACTTGTTTACCAAGTAACTGGACTTTACAGTCTCCGATCGGGATTCTCAAAACAAATATTTGGCATCGAACTCCGTAAGTGAGCTCGTAATCTAGCCTGTAACTTACAGGACCTCAACACGATCAACCTGGATATAGTAGTCGCTATTTCCGGATTGCATGAAAAAAAATTAATAATATATGTTTTAATAATGCTTGTTAGACTTGTTTTATCATAGAATAATGAAGAAAATGTTTTATACATCAACATACTAAAATACAATATTAGTTTTTTTTTACGACAAGAAGAGGCTTGGCTGTTCTATTTCTCGCTTTATGGAAGAGATGCAGCTTTTGTCTTCTTACAACTTTTCAAGTAATTTGTACCAAAATAGAAGATTTTTATTGTCCACATTTAGGGTATATTTTTTTTTATGACTGAATAAACTTGCAGATAGACCTTATTAATGTGGTATAGCTGTAAATATCCTTCAGTAATGAAATCCAAATATGAGGTCAAGTGAATATTTTTGCTTAGACTCCGCCTTTGTTAGGACCAAGTTATAACAAGTTATTCTGCCAAGTATCCAATAAGTACCCATGACTCAGAGTTAAATAATACCTAACCTAATCTAAGTTCATCAAACTTAATAAAAAAAGTGGGGCAAAAAATAAGTGGTAAAGAAATTTTTTTCTCAGAAAAAGAATTATATTCAGAGGTTTTTTATCCTATACCTTCAGTCGTGATTATTTTGATGCAAAATTAGTAAAATGTATTTAACCCTAACACTACCTTACCTTACCTAATCTTACCTTACCTTATCTAACCTAACCTAATGTTACCTAACCTAACCAAGCCGCAACGCTCATGACACAATTGAGTTCTCTAGAAAGTTTTAATTTCATTTTCTTTTTTTAAAAATACATTTGCAGAGACAACAAACTTTTGATAATTATTTCTCCAACATATCTATAATCTGTTGATGATATATAAATTTAGGATAGGTTAGGTTTGGTGTGATTAGGATAGGTTAGGCTAGTTTAGGATAGTCTAAGTTAGCTTAGGAAAGGCTAAGTTAGGTTACGATACACTAGGTTAGGTTTTAATCTGCATGATATTTTTACTGAACTTTTAAACGATGTTATAATCCTGGCAGCAGGGTATCGATCACGAAAATAACACTTTGGTTGTTATAACATTTGATAAAGTTTATTATTACTGTAACATGAAACAAATCACTATAGCTGTACTTATCAATCCAGTATTAAATCTGTATTATCTTTGACCATCGCTCATTGGCCAGCTTATCTCTGCACTGTTCTCTGATATAATAAAGTATTGGTGAATGGAATATTAATCATTTGTGAGTCACTTACTATAAAGGAAACTGTAACGGATTCTATGGACAGTTGGGAATATTTTCACGGAATAAGTCGGAGTAACTCCCCTCTTGCCCAAAAGCGATCCAAGGAGTTAATTCACAGAGCGAAAATCTAGACGAGTCTTCCTTGTTTGTTTTAGGCCATAACAACGAAAAGTTTAATAATGTTTATTACAATGATTCAGGTTTTACTGTAATTCTTCTTTTTTATATTTTTAGTATTTTGTAGATTTTTTTTCACCCAGTTCATTTCTTGTTTAGATTCATTATTGCAATTATTTTTATTACAGAGTTGAATTAAAAGTTTATATCTAAGTATTTTACAGCTTCACAAATACTTTTATAAAATGTTGATACACACAGTGGATAGTTTTTAGTTCTTTCTTGTAATACCTCAGTATTACTCTGTTAAATTCTTACCATTTACACCTGACCATTTATTTATTTATTTTACAAATTGTTTAAAGAGAGAACATCACCAGCAGGATACAGATGATGAAGTAAATAGAAGTTTGTAACCTAACCCTACCCCCCACTGCTACCCCTCCCTCTTGTCCCACATTCTTACTCGTCACTCCTACCCCTTACTCCTACCCCTTACTCCCACCCCTTAATCCCACCTCTTATTCCCACCCCTTATTCCCACCCCTTGCTCCCACCCCTTCCTTCTACCCCTTACTTCTACCCCTTACTCCTACCCCCTTACTTCTACCCCTTACTTCTACCCCTTACTCCTACCACTTACTCCTACCACTTACTCATACCCTTACTCCCACCCCTTGCTTCCACCCCTTGCTTCCACCCTCTTACTCGTACCCCTTGCTCCCACCCCTTACTCCTACCCCTTACTGCCACCCCTTACTGCCACCCCTTACTCCCACCCCCCACTCCTACCCCTACTCCCAACTCTTAATCCCAACTCTTAATCCCAATTCCCCATTTCCACGCTCAATTTCAACTCCTTATTCCCACCCCACTCCAACTCCACACTCCCAACTCCCCACTCGCAACCCCATCCCAACTCTTACTCCCCAACTCTCATCCTAATGCCTTAATTCAATTCCATCTCCAACTCCCCACTCCCCCACTCCCCCACCCCTACTCCCACCCCCCCACTCCCACCCCACCCCTAACTCCCACCTTTAATTCCCACGCCCACCCCATGCCCACTCCCACCCCCACTCCCACCACTTACTCCCACCCCCACTCCCACCCCACTCCCACCCCACCCCACCCCACTCCCCACCCCACTCCCCACCCCACTCCAACCCCACTCCCCCACCTTTACCCCACCCCACTCCCAACCCCACTCCCAGCACGCCCCATCCCACGCCCTACTCCCACCCCACTCCCAACTCCACTCCCAACTCCCCACTCCCCACCCCTCATCTCCACGCCCCATCCCACGCCCACTCCCACGCCCACTCCCACCCCCCTACTCCCACCCCTTACTCCCACCCCTTACTCCCACCCATTACTCCCATCCCTTACTCCCACCCCTTACTCCCACCCCTTACTCCTACCCCTTACTCCCACCCCTTACTCCCACCCTTACTCCCACGCCTTACTCCCACCCCTTACTCCCACCCCTTACTCCCACCCCTTACTCCCACGCCTTACTCCTACCCTTCACTCCTACCCTTACGTTAAATACGTTTAAGTAATCACAGTTTACGAAGCTGAAGTCGAGATATTAGAAGATGAAGAAGACTTTAGCATATCAGTATACCCCACGACCGGCGCCAGGATGTTAAGTGTGCCATCAGGGTATATTAGCGCTGAGAGACGGGTGCTATCGTGGTATATTAGCATACCTTCACCCTGAATGGTATATCAAAAAGTACAGGATTTACTTCACAGATATTTAGTTATATCTATCGGTATATTATATAAATTATATCAATATATCTGTGTATACCAAATATGGCATCAGAGTATATCACCGTTTGCCATCATATTCTCTAAATAACCTCAAAGTATACCCCCGAATGTTTAATATCATACACTATAAATGACACTGTAGTATGTTAGTATATAATCAGGGTATAACATAAATAATATCAGCATTGTTTAGAATATCATATATATTAAGCGTGAGGAATGGATGTATATGATTCAATATATCACAGTTACATAAAGCGGTATGTCAGCTCATCAGCATATCACTAGAATGACATCAGAGTATAGGCCACTATACTCCAATAAATACTGTCAGGTATCTAAGTATATCAGGGTAATCACTGAGAAGTGTCAGAACATATCAGCATAGTCCTTGACTGGTAACAAAGCATATCAACATACTCAAAGTATAATCAATGTCTCCGGAATAAACAAGCCAGTGACAGCAGCATATATTTCTGAAAATCAGCTGTGAAATATGTTCAGAACAGCCCAAAGTATACTATAATACTAAGCAACATTTGAAATATACCAGTATACTTCTTAACAGTCAGGGAAAAAATCATTATACAGATTAGTGTCCTCTAAGCAGATCAACTTGTCTCCTGCTTTCTGGGGACCCATTAGTGGCATATCAGTATATCCAAAGAGACACATCGGAGTATATTACCATATATCCCAAGTGCCATGAAGGGATATCAACATACCTGAGTATATTAACTAGCTCTCATAGTCTTCCACTCTCTCTTAGATCCATCAGAATATGTCAGCATATCACCCTATCTTCTGAAGGTCCAGTTTACCTTGTTCCGAAAGTATGTCGAAGCATACTAACAGATCCCCTGAATGCCTTGAGAACATATCAGTATACTTCTAGGTTAATTCATGTCATATCAGTATATCCCCTGAATCTAAGGTATAGCTAACCTCATTTCAAATTATTATTAGAGTATGTTAACATATTCCCTTAGAAGCATACCAGCATATCTCTTATGTCATTACAGTCAACCAGTATACGCTCAGAGATAGATGTAAGCATATCAGGGTATATTAGCATACCCTGTAAGAGAGATATGAGCCTAGCTACATAACCAAGTATATCAGCATACCCCATATGCTCTTATAGTACATCAGCACACCCTCTGAGAGACAGAACCATACCAACATATCAGAACATATTAGTATATCCTTTAGAGTGATATGAACATAATGGCATATCAGATGACAAGAGTATATCAGCATAGTCTTTGAGGAGCATATCAGACCAACCTAGCATAAGCTCTTTAAGATAGATGGGAGCATATCTTAAATAGACTGAAACATACCAGAGCATATTAGCATATTAGCATATTAGCATATTAGCAAGGTGAGGAGGAGGAGGAGGAGGCAGGTGTCCACCGACCAGGTATGCCGATAGTCTGGTGATAATGTGGGTAAAACTGGTGTGTGTGTGTGTGTGTGTGTGTGTGTGTTCGTTCTCATGTTTATTTCTTGTAAGGTATGTGTCACCTAGCCGGCCATTTTGTTTACATTTTTCGGTCGCTCTAAAATACCATTAAAACAATATTGAGTATAAACGTTTGGCTCAACTGATGATCTCAAACATGTCCCAACTTTTTTTTGCCTCAACTCCACATTCTGTAACTCATTTAGGTAAATGTCCCTCACTACACATACACTGGACTATGTGTAATGTTGCAGCTAATGTGTTATCAAGATATTGCACATTATAAGTTCATGTGTGGTCATTATTATATCAAACGGAGGAATTTTAAAGAGCTATTACACCACCTGTATCATTAGTTGTCGCCAGGTGAAGGAATGTTAGGTAGATTATATTTTATTTACTGTAATTAAAGTTTCAATACCTAAGACGTTCCACTATAAGAGTCTTTCAACCTCAGGTAAGGTCTAAAGACTTTCTACTCTAGGTCTTACACCCTGGAGTAGCTGTATCGTCCACATAGGTAATTACTCCACAAGGAACTACAAGTTACACCTTGATGTAATACTTCATTTATTGCCAAACTTTATAGGGAAATATTTTTTCACAAAGAATTTCAAGTTACAATTTCACATAACAAGTCACATTACAAAC
>NW_024745247.1:0-54584 GCF_018991925.1 Homarus americanus | reverse complement strand
CACGACCATGATTATAACGACCAGAACCATGTTTACAACACCCACGATCATGATTATAACAAACACGACCATGATTATAACAACCACGACCATGATTATAACAACCACAACTATGATTATATCACCAAGGCCATGATTATAAACACGACTATGATCATAATCACGACAATGATTATAACAGTGACAACCATGATTATAATAACCACGACCATGATTATAACAACCACGACCTTGATTAAAACACCTCAACTATGAGTATAATAGCCAGGACCATGATTATAACAAATACGACCACGAATATAATAACATCGCCCATGATTATAACAACCACGACCATGATTATAACAACCACGACCATGATTATAACAACCAAGACCATAATTATAACATCCACGATCGCGATTATAACGAACCACGACCATGATTATAACAACCACGACCATGATTATAACAACCACCACTATGATTATAACACCCACGGCCATGATTATAACAAATACGACCATGATTATAACAACATCGCCCATGATTATAACAACCACAACCATGATTATCACAACCACGACTATGATTAAATAACCTCGACAATGCTTATAACAGCCATGACCATGATTCTAACAAACACAAACATGATACAACCACACCACGACCATGATTATAACGACCAAGACCATGTTTACAACACCCACGATCATGATTATAACAAACACGACCATGATTATAACAACCACGACCATTATTATAACAATCACCACCATGATTATATCACCCAAGGCCATGATTATAACAACCACGACAATGACAGGTAACAACCACGACAATGATTATAACAAACTACGACCATGATTATAACAACTAATGACTATGATTATAACACGCGACGACCACATGATTACAACAACCACGAATATACTATACAACCACGACCATGATTATAACAACCACGGCTATGATTATAACAACCACGACCATGATTATATCAACCAGACCATGATTATAACAACTACGACTATGATTATAACACCCGACGACCAAGATTATAACAACCACGAATATGATTATAAATAACCACGACCATGATTATAACAACAACGACCATGATTATAACAACCACGACTATGATTGTAAACTCCACGACCATGATTATAACAACCACGACCATGATTATCAAACCACGATAATGATTATAAATAACCTCGACTATGATTATAACAACCACGACCATTATTATAACAACCACTAATACGATGATTATAACAACCACGACTATGCGATTATAATATCCACGACCATGATTATAAATAACCATCACTATGATTATAACAACCACGACCACGATTATAACAACCAGAAAAAATGATTATAACACCTATAACCATGATTATAACAACCACGACCGTTATCATAAACAATCTACGACCATGATTATGGAAACCACGACTATGACTATAACAACCACGACTATGATTATAAATAAACCTCGACCACAATTATAAATACCCACGACCATGATTATAACAACCACGACTATGATTATAACAACCACGACCATGATTATAACAACTAATGACTATGATTATAACAACCACGACTATAATTATGACACCCACGTCCATGATCATAACAACTACGACCATGATCATAACTACACCATGATTTTAACAACCACGACTATGATTGTAACAACCACGACCATTACATTATGCAACAACCACGACGATGATTATAACAAACACGACTATGAACATAACCAGGACAATGATCATAGCACCCACGACCATGATTATAACAACCAATTTAATCATGATTATAACAACCACGACCATGATTATAACAAACACGACCATGATAATAACTACCACTTGACCATGCTTATTGCAAACCACGACCATGAATATAACCCAACGAATCATGATTATAACAACCACGTCATGATTATAACACCCACGAATCAAGATTATAACAACAAACCTCGTCAATGATTATAACACCTTTACGACCAAGATTATAGCAATGACCACTATGATTATAACAACTCGACTATACCATAACACCCACGACCATGATATTAACAACCACGACTATGATTATAACAACCACGACCATGACTACGACCCTGATTAACAACTACGACTATGATTGTAACAACCAATAATACTTTTATTACAAACTACCTATCGACGATTATAAATGGAACTACCACTATGAACATAACTGGTGACAATGGTCATAACACCCACGACCATAATTTTACAACCACGACAATGATTATAAATCACGAGCATAATTATAACAACGAAGACCATGATTATAATAATTCACGATCATGAGATTATAACAACCACGACCATGATTATAACAACCACGACCATGATTATAACAACCACCACTATGATTATAACCCCACGGCCATGAATATAACAACCACGACCATGATTATAACAACCACGACCAAGATTATAACAACCACGACCAAGATTATAACAACCACGACCATGATTATAGGAACCACGACCATGATCATAACAACCACGACTAAGATTATAACAATCACGACCATGATTATAAATATGACCATGATTATAACAACCAAGACTGTGATTATAACTCCACGAACATAATTATAACAACCAACCGGATCATAACAACCACGACTGTGATTATAACACCCACGACCATGATTATAACAACAACGACCATGATCATAACACCCACGACCATGATTATAACAACCACGACTATGATTATAACAACCACGACTATAATTATAACAGCCACGACTGTGATTATAACAACCAGACCAAGATCATAACCACGACCATGATCATAACAACCACGACTATGATTGTAACAACCACGACCATGATTATAACAACAGCGACCATGATTATAACAACCACGACTATAATTATAACAACCACGACTGTAATTATAACACCCACGATCATGATTATAACAACCACGACCATGATTACAACAACCACGACCATGATTATAACAACCACAGCCATAATTATAACAACCACGACCATGATTATAACACCTATGACCATGATTATAACAACCACGACTGTGATTTTAACACCCACGACCATGATTATAATAACCACGACCGTGATCATAACAACCACGACTGTGATTATAACACCCACGACCATGATTACAACAACCACGACCATGATTATAACAAACACGACCATGATAATAACAACCACGACCATGCTTATGTAAACCACGACCATGATTATAACGCCCACGACCATGATCATAACAACACGACTATGATTAAAGCAACCACGACCATGATTATAACAACACGACTAAGATTATAACAATCACGACCATGATTATAACACCTATAACCATGATTATAACAACCACGACCGTTATCATAACACCCACCACCATGATTATAAAACCACGACTATGATTATAACAACCAAGACCATGATTATAACAACCATGTCTACAATCATAAAACGACAATGATTATAACAACCTCGACCCTGATTATATCAACCACGACTATGATTGTAACAACCACGACCATGATTTAACAACCACGACCACTGACTATAACAACCACATCAATTATTATAACAACGTCGACTATGATATTAATAAACACGACTCTGATTATAACAACCATGACCATGATTTAAACAACTACTACCATGACCATAACCACGACTAAGAAAATAACAACCACGAATAAGATTGTAACAACCACGACCATTATCAATTCAACCACGACTATGATTATAACATCCACGACAATGATTATAACAAACACGACCATAACTATAACAACCACCACCATGATTATGACAACAAAGACCATGATTAGAACAACCATGACCATAATTATAACATCCACGACCATGATTATAACAACTACGACCATGCTCATACCCACCACCATGATTATAACAACCATGACTATGATTATAACCACGACCATGATTATGACAACAAAGACCATGATTAGAACAACCATGACCATAATTATAACATCCACGACCATGATTATACCAACTACGACGATGATCATAACCACGACCATGATTATAACAACCATGACTATGATTATAACCACGACCATGATTATGACAACAAAGACCATGATTAGAACAACCATGACCATAATTATAACATCCACGACCATGATTATAACAACTACGACCATGCTCATACCCACCACCATGATTATAACAACCATGACTATGATTATAACCACGACCATGATTATGACAACAAAGACCATGATTAGAACAACCATGACCATAATTATAACAACCACGACGATGATTATAACAAACACGACTATGAACATAGCCAGGACAATGATCATAACACCCACGACCATGATTTTAAACAACCACGACAATAATTATAAGAACCATGACAATGATTATAACAACCACGACCATGATTATAACAACCACGACCATGATTATAAAAAACACGACCATGATAATAACTACCACGACCATGCTTATTGCAACCACGACCATGATTATAACGCCAACGACCATGATTATAACAACCACGACTAAGATTATAACACCCACGACCAAGATTATAACAACCTCGTCATGATTATAACACCCACGAAGATGATTATAACAACCACCACTATGATTATAACAACCTCGACTATAATTATAACAACCACGACCATGATATTAACAACCACTACTATGAACATAACCAGGACAATGATCATAACACCCACGACCATAATTTAACAACCACGACAATGATTATAACAACCACGACCATAATTATAACAACCACCACTATGATTATAACACCCACGGCCCTGATTATAAAACCACGACCATGATTATAACAACGAAGACCATGATTATAACACCCACGATCATGATTATAACAACCACGACCATGATTATAACAACCACGACCATGATTATAACAACCACCACTATGATTATAACACCCACGGCCATGATTATAACAACCACGAACATGATTATAACAACCACGACCAAGATTATAACAACCACGACCAAGATTATAACAACCATGATTATAGCAAACCACGACCATGATTATAACAACCACGACTAAGATTATAACAATCACGACCATGATTATAACACCTATGACCATGATTATAACAACCAAGACTGTGATTATAACACCCACGAACATAATTATAACAACCACGACCGTGATCATAACAACCACGACTGTGATTATAACACCCACGACCATGATTATAAAAACAACGACCATGATCATAACAACCCATGACTATAATTATAACAGCCACGACTGTGATTATAACATCCAGGACCATGATCATAACCACAACCATGATTATAACAACCACGACTATGATTGTAACAACCACGACTATGATTATAACAACCACGACTGTGATTATAACAACACCTACGATCATGATTATAACAACCACGACTATGATTATAACAACCACGACTATAATTATAACAGCCACGACTGTGATTATAACATCCAGACCACCATGATCATAAATCTCACAACCATGATTATAACAACCACGACTATGATTGTAAATACCACGACCATGATTATAACAACAGCGACCATGATTATAATAAACTAATGCATTGGCGATTATAACAACCAATTTACTGTGATTATAACACCCACGATCATGATTATAACAACCACGACCATGATTACAACAACCACGCTAACAGATTATAACAACCACAGCCATAATTATAACAACCACGACCATGATTATAACAACAACGGCCGCGATTATAACAACATTGATCATGAATATAACAACCACGATCATGATTATAAATAACCACGACCATGATTATAGTGTTACGACTATGATTATAATAACCACGACTATGAAATATAAATAAATCCATGACCATGATTATGACAACTACGACCCTGATTATAAATAACCACGACTATGAATATATCAACCACGACTATGATTATAAACCCACGACCATGATTATTTCAACCACAACCATGATTATAACAAATCCACTTAATTACGATTATAATAACCACGACTGTAATTATAACAACCACTACCATGATTATAAAACCACGACCATGATTATAACAACCATGACCATGAATATAACTACTAAGACTACGATCATAACTACCACAATGAATATAACAAACTAATGCACTATGATTATAACAACCACGACTATGTGATTATTACATCCATTACCAAGGATTATAACAACTACAACCATGATCACAACCATTTACCAAGATTATAACAACCACGACTATAGATTGTAACAACCACGACCATCTTATAACAACCACGACCATGCTTATAACAACCAATGCATAATGATTATAACAACCACGACTATGAGATTAAACACTCCCCGACTATGATTGTAATAGCCAGACCATAATTATAATGATCCACGATCATGATTATAATAACCACGGCCATGATTATAACAACCACGACCATGATGAGTAACAACCACGACCATGATTATAACAACAACGACTATGATCATAACCACTATAATGATTATATAACAACTAATTTACCATGTTTATATCAACTACTTAAATTTCATGATTATAACAAACTACTTAATCATGATTATAACAACCACGACTATGATTAAAAATACCTCGACTATGATTATAACAAACTTCACGACTATGATTATAACAACCACGCATCATAATTATAAAACAGACGACTATGATTACAAATAACCATGACCATGATTATAACAACCATCTACCATGATTATAACAACTACTTAATCTCATGATTATAACAACAACGACTACAATCATAACCACAACAATGATTATAACAACCACGACTATGATTATAAATACAACCACGACTGTGATTATAACATCCAGGGCCATAATTATAACAAACACGACAATGATTATAATGTCCGACTATGATTAAAACTTACTCGACTATGATTTATAATTGCCCAGGACCATGATTATAACAAACACGACCATGATTATAACAAACACAGCCATGATTATAAATAAATCCAAGACCATGATTATATCACCCACGACTATGATTACAAATAAACACGACCATGTTTATAACAACCTCGACCATGCGTTTATAAATAACCACGACCATGTTTATATCAACCACGACTATGACCATAACCACGACAATGATTGGTACGAGCCAATTTAATTCATGATTATAACAACCACCACTATGTTTATAGCACCAGCCATGATTATAACAAATCCACGATCATGATTATAACAACCACTACTATGATTATAACAACTACGACCATGATTATAACAACCACGGCCATGATTATAACAACCACGACCATGATTATAAATAAACACGAACATGAATATAACAACCACGGCGATGATTATAACAACTAATTTAATTATGATTATAACAACCACGATCATGATTTAACCACCACGCCATGATTATAACAAATCACTTAATTCATGATTGTAAACTACCACGATTATGATTATAAAAACCACGACTATGTTTACAACAAACCATGACCATGATTATAAATAACCACGACCATGATAATAAACAACTACTTACCAGGATTAAACAACCACGACTATGATCATAACTACTTACAATGATTATAACAACAACAACTATGATCATAACAACCATGACGATGATTATATATCCAGAACCATGATTATAACAACCAATGCACCATCATTATAACAACCACGACCATCATTAAAACAACTACGCACTATGATCATAACCACAATCACAGATTATAACAACCACAACAATACTCTGTAAATAAAACACGACCATTATTATAACAACCTCGACTGCGATTATAACAGCCACGACCATGATTATTTCCAACTAAGACCATGATTTTAACAACAACGACCATGATTATAACAACCACGACCAAAGATTATAACAACCACAAACTGGCGATTATAACAACCACGACTACCGATCATATCCAAGACAATGATTATACCAACCACGACTACATGATTATAACAACCACTACTGTAATTATAGCATCCAGGACCATGATTATACCATCTACTGCCAATAGTCAAAACCCCTACCATGATTATAGCAACCACGAATATGATTGTAACAGCTACTACCATGATTATAACAACTACCACCATTGTTATAACAACCACGACAATGATTATAACAACCACTTAATTCATAATTATAACAACCAATAAATCCATGATTATAAATAACCACGACTATGATTAAAAAACCCGACTATGATTATAACAACCACGAACATGAATATAACAACCACGACTTAGATTATAACAACCACAATCATGATTATAAACAACTACTTATCAATATTTGTAACAACTAATGACCATTATTATAACAACCACGACTATGTTTATAAATAACCACGACTATGATTATAATACACGACAATGATTATAACTACCACGACTATGATTATAACACCCAGGACCATGATTATAACAACCACGACAATGATTATAAAAACCACGACTATGATTATAACAACCACAACTATGCTTTAAAAATCCGGACTATAATTATAATAGCCAGGACCATGATTATAACAAACAATGGCTAATGATTATAACAACCACAACCATGATTATGACAACCAAGACTATGATTATAACAAAGACGACCATGATTATAACAGCCACGACCAAAATTACAACAACCACGCCCATGAGTATAACAGCGACGACTATGATTATAACAACCACGACTATGATCATAACAAACACGACCATGATTATAACAACCACGACCATGATTATAACAGCTACGACTATGATTATAACAACCACGACCATGATTATAACAACCACGACCATGATTATAACAACCACGACCATGATTAAATCAATCACGACTATGTTTATAACACCCACGACCATGATTATACCAACCACGATATGATTAAAACAACCACGACCATGATTATAACAACCACGACCATGATTATAACAACCACGACTGTGATTATAGCATCAAGGACCATAATTATAACAAACACGACAATGATTATAACAACCTTGACTATGATTATAACAGCCACGCCCATGATTATTTCAAATACTACCATGATTATAACAACTACGACCATCATTATAAAACCACGACCATAATTATAACAACCACGACAATGAGTATAACAACCTCGACTATGATTATAACAGCCACGACCATGATTTTCAAATACGACCATGATTATAACAACCACGACTATAACTGTAAGAACCTCGACTATGATTATAACAGCCACGACAATGATTATTTCAACTACGACCAAGATTTTAACAACCACGACCATGATTATAACAACCACGACTATGACTAAAACCTCTACTATGAATATAATAGCCAGGACCATGATTATAACAAACACGACTATGATTATAGCAACAAAACCATGATTATAACAGCCACGACCATGTTTCAACAACCACCACTATGTTTATAACACCCACGACTTAGATTATAATAAACACGACCATGATTATAACAACCACGACCATGATTATAACAACCACGGCCATGATTATAACAACCACGATATATGATTATAAAAATCACTACTATGATTACAACAACCACAACCATGATTATAACAACCGCGACCATGATTATAACAACCACGACCATAATTATAACAACCATGACTATGATCATTACCACGACAATGATTATAACAACCAAGACTAGGATTATAACAACCACGACGATGATTATAACATCCAAACCATGATTATAACAACCACGACTATGATTATAACAACAACAACAATGATTATAACAACCACGACTATGATTATAAGACCCACGATCATGATTATAACAATCACGACTATGATTATAACAACCACTACCATGATTATAACAACCACGACCATGACTATAACAACCACGACCATGATTATAACAACCACGACTATGATCATAACCATGACAATGATTATAGCAACCACGACCATGATCATAACAACCACGGCTATGATTATAACAAACACGACCATGATAATAACAACAACGATGATTATAACAACCACGACAATGATTATAACATCCACAATCATGATTATAACAACCACGACTATGATTATAACAACCACGACAATGATTATAACAACCACGACTATGATTATCAGACCCACGATCAAGATTATAACAACCACGACTATGATTTTAACAACCACGACTATGATTATAACACCCACTATCATGATGATAACAACCACGACTATGATTATAGCTACCACGACCATGATTAAATAACCACGACCATGACTATAACAACCACGATATATGATTATAAAAATCACTACTATGATTACAACAACCACAACCATGATTATAACAAACCGCGACCATGATTATAACAACCACGACCATAATTATAACAACCATGACCATGATCATTACCACGACAATGATTATAACAACCACGACTAGGATTATAACAATCACAACCATGATTATACAACCACGACTATGATTGTAACAGCCACGACCATGATCATAGCAACCACGACTATGCTTATAACAAACACGACCATGATTATAACAAACACGAATATGATCATAACCATCCATGATTATAACAACCACGACCATGATTGTAACATCCACGACCATGATCATAACAACCACGACTATGATTATAACAAACGAACATGAATATAACAACCACGAACATGAATATAACAACCACGACTTAGATTATAACAACCACGACCATGATTATAACACCAATGTCCATGATTATAACAACCACGACCATGATTATAACAACCACGACCATGATTATAACAACAACGACGATAAGAATCATGACAATGATTATAACAACCACGACCATGTTTATATCAACCACGACCATGATTATAACAACCACGACCATGATTATAACAAACCACGACTATGATTAAAAATTCGACTATGATTATAAAAACCACGACTATGATTATAACAACCACATCATAATTATAAACAGACGACTATGATTAACAAACTTTACGACCATGATTATAACAACCACGACCATGATTATAACAACCACGACCATGATTATAACAACAACGACTACAATCATAACCACAACAATGATTATAACAACCACGACTATGATTATAACAACCACGACTGTGATTATAACATCCAGGGCCATAATTATAACAAACACGACAATGATTATAACAACCTCGACTATGATTAAAACTACCTCGACTATGATTTTAATTGCCCAGGACCATGATTATAACAAACACGACCATGATTATAACAAACACAGCCATGATTATAACAACCAAGACCATGATTATATCACCCACGACTATGATTACAACAAACACGACCATGTTTATAACATCCTCGACCATGTTTATAACAACCACGACCATGTTTATATCAACCACGACTATGACCATAACCACGACAATGATTATAACAGCCACGACCATGATTATAACAACCACGCCATGATTATAACAACCACGACTATGATTATAACACCCACGATCATGATTATAACAACCACGACTATGATTATAACAACCACGACCATGATTATAACAACCACGGCCATGATTATAACAACCACGACCATGATTATAACAAACACGAAGATGAATATAACAACCACGGCGATGATAATAACAACCACGACCATGATTATAACAACCACGATCATGATTTTAACCACCACGATGATTATAACAACCACGACCATGTCCACCACGATAATGATTATAAAAACCACGACTATGATTACAACAACCATGACCATGATTATAACAACCACGACCATGATAATAACAACCACGACCAGGATTAAAACAACCACGACTATGATCATAACCACGACAATGATTATACAACAACTATGATCATAACAACCATGACGATGATTATAACATCCAGAACCATGATTATAACAACCCGACCATCATTATAACAACCACGACCATCATTAAAACAACTACGACCATGATCATAACCACAATCATGATTATAACAACCACAACAATACTTGTAAAAAACACGACCATTATTATAACAACCTCGACTATGATTATAACAGCCACGACCATGATTATTTCAACTAAGACCATGATTTTAACAACAACGACCATGATTATAACAACCACGACCAAGATTATAACAACCACAACCATGATTATAACAACCACGACTACCGATCATATCCAAGACAATGATTATACCAACCACGACTATGATTATAACAACCACTACTGTAATTATAGCATCCAGGACCATGATTATACCATCTACGTACAATAGTCAAAACCCTACCATGATTATAGCAACCACGAATATGATTGTAACAGCCACTACCATGATTATAACAACCACCACCATAGTTATAACAACCACGACAATGATTATAACAACCACGACCATAATTATAACAACCACAACCATGATTATAACAACCACGACTATGATTAAAAACCTCGACTATGATTATAACAACCACGAACATGAATATAACAACCACGACTTAGATTATAACAACCACAATCATGATTATAACAACCACGACAATACTTGTAACAACCACGACCATTATTATAACAACCACGACTATGTTTATAACAACCACGACTATGATTATAATAACCACGACAATGATTATAACTAACACCTATGATTATAACACCCAGGACCATGATTATAACAACCACGACAATGATTATAAAACCACGACTATGATTATAACAACCACAACTATGCTTAAAAACCCGACTATAATTATAATAGCCAGGACCATGATTATAACAAACACGACAATGATTATAACAACCACAACCATGATTATGACAACCAAGACTATGATTATAACAAAGACGACCATGATTATAACAGCCACGACCAAAATTACAACAACCACGCCCATGAGTATAACAGCGACGACTATGATTATAACAACCACGACTATGATCATAACAAACACGACCATGATTATAACAACCACGACCATGATTATAACAGCTACGACTATGATTATAACAACCACGACCATGATTATAACAACCACGACCATGATTATAACAACCACGACCATGATTAAATCAATCACGACTATGTTTATAACACCCACGACCATGATTATACCAACCACGATATGATTAAAACAACCACGACCATGATTATAACAACAACGACCATGATTATAACAACCACGACTGTGATTATAGCATCAAGGACCATAATTATAACAAACACGACAATGATTATAACAACCTTGACTATATTTATAACAGCCACGCCCATGATTATTTCAAATACTACCATGATTATAACTAACTACTACCATCATTATAACAACCACGACCATAATTATAACAACCACGACAATGAGTATAACAACCTCGACTATGATTATAACAGCCACGACCATGATTATTTCAAATACGACCATGATTATAACAAACCACGACTATAACTGTAAGAACTCGACTATGATTATAACAGCCACGACAATGATTATTTCAACTACGACCAAGATTTTAACAACCACGACCATGATTATAACAACCACGACTATGACTAAAAACCTCTACTATGAATATAATAGCCAGGACCATGATTATAACAAACACGACTATGATTATAGCAACAAAACCATGATTATAACAGCCACGACCATGTTTCAACAACCACCACTATGTTTATAACACCCACGACTTAGATTATAACAACCACGACCATGATTATAACAAACCACGACCATGATTATAACAACCACGGCCATGATTATAACAACCACGATATATGATTATAAAAATCACTACTATGATTACAACAACCACAACCATGATTATAACAACCGCGACCATGATTATAACAACCACGACCATAATTATAACAACCATGACTATGATCATTACCACCACAATGATTATAACAACCAAGACTAGGATTATAACAACCACGACGATAATTATAACATCCACAACCATGATTATAACAAACGACTATGATTATAACAACAACAACAATGATTATAACAACCACGACTATGATTATAAGTTATAAGACCCACGATCATGATTGGCAACAATCAACATGACTATGATTATAAATAAACCATCACCATGATTATAGTAACAACCATGACTATGACTAAGGGCCAACTACGACTATGATTATAACAACCACGACTCAAGGATCATAACCATGACAATGATTATAGCAACTACGACCATGATCATAAATAACCATTTGGCCATGATTATAACAAACACGACCATGATAATAATAACAACGATGATTATACTAAATCCACGACAATGATTATAATGTTGATCCATAATCATGATTATGAATAACCACGACTATGATTATAAATAACCACGACAAATGATTTGGCAATAAATCACGACTATGATTACCAGACCCGCTAATTGCATTTTTCATAACAACCAATTTACTATGACTTTTAACAACTACTTACCATGATTATGTATTAATTCCACTATCAAGGATGAGGATAACAACCACGACTATGATTATAGATAATACTTACGATTATAAATAACTACGACCATGACTATAAATAAATCCACGATATATGGATTATAAAAATTACTACTATGATTACAACAACCACAACCATGATTATAACAACTGCCACTCATGACTATAAATAACCACGACCATAATTATAAATAAACTATGACCAGTGATCATTACTACACGACAATGATTATAACAACCACGACTAGATCATAAATAATCACAACCATGATTATAATAACCACGACTATGATTGCAACAGCCACGACTACATCATATAACCATTTACCATGCGCTTTGCAACAAACACGAATTGGCGATTAGGAATAACTACGAATATGATTGGTAACCATTTATTCATGATTATAATAACCACGACCATGATTGCAAGCATCCACGTACCATGACCAATAACCACGACTATGATTATAACAACCATTTAACATGAACATATAACAAATCCGACGCACATGAATATAATAACCACGACTTAGATTATAAATAACCACGACTATGATTATATTGACTAACGTCCATGATTATAACAACCACGACCCGTCGATTATAACAACCACGACCATGATTATAAATAATAACGACTACAGATCATAACCACGATAATGATTATAATAACCACGACTATGTTTATATCAACCATTTAATTATGATTATAATAACCACGACCATGATTATACTAACCACGACTATGATTAAAAATAATTTCGACTATGATTATAAAAACCACGACTATGATTATACGTTCACGATCATAATTATAAAAACAGACGACTAAGGATTACAACAACCATGACCATGATTATAATAACCACGACCATGACTATAACAACTGGTTTGCACCATGATTACAATAAATAACGACTCGCACCCTATAACCACAACCAATGATTATAATAACCACGACTATGATTATAATAACTACGACCGTGATTATAAATATCCAGGGCCAGTAAATTATAACAAACACGTACAACGATTATAATAACCTCGACTATGATTAAAAACTACCCTCGACTAGGATTTTAATTGCCCAGACCATGATTATAATAAATAATTTCACTCAGTGATTTATAACAAAATATTGTTATAGATTATAAATAACTAAGACTATGATTTATCAATGACTATGATTACAAGAACACGATTCAGCGTTTATAACAACTCGACCATGTTTAGCAATAAATCCACGACCATGTTTATATCAATCCACGACTATGGCACCACAACCAATAGACAATGATTGGGTATTAGTTTAATTTACCCACATTTCATATTGGAATCTCACCACTATATGTTGAGAGAGAAGTAACCTACAGCCATGATTATAACAACTACGACTATGATTATAACACCGATTATGATTATAACAACCACGACTATGATTATATAACAACCACGACTCATGATTATAGTCAACCACGGCCATGATTATAAACCACGACCATGATTATACCAAACACGGAAGATGAATATAACAACCACGGCGATGATAATAACAACCACGAATTACGATTATAAATAACCACGATCATGGATTTTAAATCCACTACGGCCATGATTATAAATAACCACGACCATGATTGTAACCACCACGATAATGATTATAAAACCACGACTATGATTACAAATAACCATGACCATGATTATAACAACCACCATGACAATAACAACTACGACCAGGATTAAAACAACCACGACTATGATCATAACTACGACAATGATTACAATAACAAATAAACTATGATCATAAATAACCATGACGATGATTATAACATCCAGAACCATGATTATAACAACCACGACCATCATTATAACAACCACGACCATCATTAAAACAACTATTTACCATGATCATAACCATAATCATGATTATAAATAACCACAACAATACTTGCAACAACACTCTACCATTATTATAACAACCTCGACTATGATTATAACAGCCATTTAATTATGATTATTCTAATCCAGACCATGATTTTAACAACAACGACCAAGCGATTATAAATAAACTACGACCAAGATTAAGGTCAACCACAACCATGATTATAATAAACTATACGACCACTGACCGCATTCAAGATAAATGATTATACTAACCACGATCATGATTATAATAACCACTACTGTAATTATAGTATCCAGGACCATGATTATACCATCTAATGCATACAGCTCAAACCTCACCATGATTATAGGCAACCACTTAATATGATTGTAACAGCTACTTACTAAGGATTATAAATAACCACCACCATATAGTTATAAATAACTACGACAATGATTATAACAACTTACGACCATAATTATAATAACCACAACCATGATTATAAATAACCACGACTATGATTAAAAACCGACTATGATTATAACAACCACGAAATATGAATATAACCGTACCACGACTTAGATTATGTCAACTACAATCATGCTATAAACAAACTGACGATAATACTTGTAACAACCACCATTGGCTATATCAACTACGACCATGTTTATAACAACCACGACTATGATTATATTGAAACGCCGACAATGATTATAACTACTACGACTATGATTATACACCCAGGACCATGATTATAAACAAACTAAGACAATGATTATAAAAACTACGACCGCGATTATAACAACTACAACTATATTAAAAAACCCCGACTATAATTATAATAGCTATGGGACCATGATTATAACAAATACGACAATGATTATAAATAACCACAACCATGATTATGACAAATCCCACGACCATGATTATAACAACCACGACCATGATTATAACAACCACGATCATGATTATAAAACCACAACAACAATGATCACAACAACGACGACCATGATTATAACAACCACGACCATGATTATAACAACCATAACCACGATTATAACAACCACGACTATGATCATAATCACGACAATGATTATAACAATCACGACTATGATTATAACAACCACGACGATGATTATAACATCCACATCCATGATTATAACAACCACGACAATGATTATAACAACCACTACCTTGAGTATAACAGCCACGACTATGATTATAACAACCACGACCATGATTATAACAACCACGACTATGATTATAAAATCCACGACTATGATTAAAACACCCACGACCATGATAATTTTAACTACGACCAAGAATATAAAAAGCACGAGCATGATTATAACAACCACGACTATGATTATCACAACCACCACCATGTTCAACAACCACGACGATGATTATAAGAACCACCACCATGATTATAAGAACCACGACCATGATTATAACAACCACGACAATGATTAAAAAACCCTGACTATGATTAACAATAGGGTGTGTCATAGAGGGAAGATCAGCCAAAAACCAATGGCCCATCACTTTTTGCAGATTTTAGTGTATATAAACAGAAAATAATTTCAGTTTCAATATTTGCAACCTTGCCAGTAAAATTTTAGCGAAATTTATCGAAAAATCTAACGTACAGCTGCATTAGTGCATTACGATTAAATAGAAGGAACATTGCTTTCTGACTTCATTCTTAACAACCCAACTAACAATATTTTTTTTCTGTTTCCAGACTCCTGATGCATTTATAAGTTGATAAATATTTGCGATGGCTGCTTGTGTCAGGATTTGAGGAACCACAAATCCAGCTATATCTCTAGTCACTATCTTTGCCTGGGGAGAGAGCTCTGAAGTCGGAGTTGCCTACATTGAGAGATGCTTTGAGACACGGTGTTTTAATCAGGCAAATCAGTGAAAAGAACCAAAGAACTGCTAATAAACAAAGACATTGCTACAAAGTGATATGACCAAAGTTGTCTTGGCACAGTACACTCTGGCTAACGCTTCAGTTCAAGCCCAGTCATAACAACAAGTCGGAAGAAGATTAGTGAGACTACAGCCAGTTGGGGAAAAGGCAAGAGATATCTCTTGGGAGGAAAATGGTGGTTATGACAGCTGCCAAGCAACCGGACCAGTTTTTGACATAATTACTTGCAAGTGCCCAATTGTTCTCTGTCCTGAGTTTGGGTGCGATCGTGACTGTAAACTGGAGGCCCACATCTCCTGTATTTCCAAGCGTGAACTGAAGATTCCTGTGATCGAACTGGCATTTGTCAAAGCACAGAGAGAGAAGATCAAGTATAGGGCTCTCATGATTTCTAGCCAAGATATTCCGGAGTCCAAGAGACAGGAGGCTGCTACAGAGAGACAGAAGAGGAGAAGAGCGTTGAGGAAAAGAGACTTGAGAAGGCCCAGGGTGAGGTAAAAAGGCCGATGATTGAGCCGTTGATCTTCAGAGTTTAATGAGTTCCCCATGGCTGATCCGAGTGCTGACCAGGAGAATGGTGACTTTGTCCCTAACCCAGAAAATAATGATCCTAAACCCAGGCATAAGATCTGAAATAGGAAAGATATCCTGAGCATAGCTCTGGCCAGCATGCGACACCACACTGGTCTCAGAGAAACTGCAGGAGACAGCAACAGCTGCCTGGATTGACGGTGGTTTGATAACACCTGATGATGTCTACCTCAGTGATACAGATCATAAATAAAGTAAGGAGAGCTCAGGAGAAACTTTGTCAGTAACCCAGGAAAATGGAATCAATTGTTTGTTCTTTGATGGGAGAAGGGATGACACTAGAGTGTTCATGAAAGTTGGAGATTCTTGACAAGTTGTTCCCTGCCATGGTGAAGGAGGAACACTACTCCTGCTGCAGTGAACCAGGAGGGAAGTATTTGTGGCATTACTCCAGAGATGACATCAGAAACCAGCTGTTAGTGGCAGATAACATTGTGAATCAGCTGGTTTCAGAGAGAGAACGTGTAGACCAGACCCTGCAGCCAGGCTGGAGGGACAGCACCAACACGAACACAGGGTGGCAAGGGGGGGGGTCATACAGTGGATAGAGCGGAAGATTGGGAGGAAGCTGGTCTGGATTGTTTGTGACCTTCACACCAACGAGTTGCCATCAGGTATCTGATCCAGGAGCTGGATGGCAAGACTCTTCAAACAACAGATGGTCTGGTCCTCTTGGCAAGATGCTGCTGACTCTGCCACGGGAGTTAGAAATAAACCCGAGCTTTGAAAAAATCACAGTTGCCCTCCACCGTTGAGCTTGCACATATTGTCATTGACGACCTGAGTACTGAATTAAAAGGGTTTTGTTACATGATTGCAGTGCCATCAAAACTGAGGTCACACAGATAGACTTGCTTACCTGCAGATAGGTCCAGCTCACATTCTAGGTGGCTCATAAACGGCTCAGGTTCTGCAGAATTTGGCTGCTCATCATAAACTGAAAGGGAACCAGCTTCACAACCTGAGACTTATTGTCCAATTCATCGAGTGCTCCATTTCTGCCAAATTGGTTCAACACCAAGTTCAAGTCATTGTTCTCCTCGAAGGTCCCAAGGCATGTTCTCTTCCAGCTTGAGCTCCTGGAGGAGTAAGCCAAGGAGGTTGTTCAGATTGTGACAGACTGTGAGATCTTCCTGGCATGCTCATCCCGAGGCAGTTCTGCAGACAATGCTCTGCAGTATGATGAGGAGGAGAGAAGAGTGGCAGTCAAAAAGGATCTTGGATAAGGAGACTTATGAGAGGATCTAAGCATGACGAATCAGTTGGTGACGATTCCTTCAGGGCCAAAGACTCTTGAAGTCAATTGAAAAGCTAAGACCTCACTGATCTCATAGATCTGATAATATCCAGGCTGGCAGTGAGCTCCCTCTACCTGCAGCAGCCTCACCAATGTTCAAGTCAGAGCTTCCTGACAACCCCATGCATGTCCCTTGCCTGGCCTCGCCAGACACCCAGGAGTATAGAGCACAGGTACAGCAAGGAGTTGAGGCCATATCACGTACAGCCAGGAGGAGGGAAGGCATCCGAGCTCAGGTGGTCAGCAGGAGGTGATGAGCAGGAAACAGAAGCAAGAAAGACATGTTCTCTATGGAGCAAAACCGGCCAGTAGTAAAACCGGCTTTTTGTATTTTGACGATTTTGTTTTCTAAAGGAATATTAAATTTAATAAATGTGTCAAGATCATTCGCTCACTATTCTGGATCATTTTCATCCTAACAAATTAACCTGATACATTTCTATTTTATTTTAAATAAGCTATTTAGTGGTGTTGGTAAAAGGGTGAAGAGTGAAATTTTCATAAGGTTTCAAGTTAAAATTTACTCTAGCAAAAATGAAAGCTTTTCAAATCTGAAGATATCATGATTCTGCACATAGAACTACATCATTAATACCATGGGCCGATTTGCTCAAACTCAAAAAAAAAAATCGCCTCCTGTGATGACACACAATCTCATTTATATCAACCACGACTATGATTATAACAACCACGACCATGATTATAACAACCACGACTATGATTATAACAAGCACGGCCATGAATATGACAACCACGACCATTATTATAACAACCACGACCATGATTACAACATCCACGACCATGATTATAACAACCACGACTATGATTATACCAAACACGACCATGATTATAGCAACCACGACCATGATCATAAAAAACCACGACAATGATTATAACAACCACGACTATGATTATACCAACCACGACTATGATTATACCAACCACGACCATGATTATAACAACCATGACCATGATTATAACAATCACAACCATTATTATAACAACCACGACCATGATTATAACAACCAGGAATATGATTTTAGCAACCACAGCCATGATTATAACAACCACGACTATGATTATAACAACCACGACTATGATCAAAACCACAACTATGATTATAACATTCACGACCATGATTATAACAACCACGACCATGATTATAACAACCACGACCTTGATTATAACAGCCACGACCATGATTATAACAACCACGAATATGATTATAGCAAACACAGCCATGATTATAACACTAACAACCATGATAATAACAACGACGACTATGATTATAACACCCACGACTATGATCAAAACCACAACTATGATTATAACATTCACGACCATGATTATAACAACCACGACCATTATTATAACAACCACGACCTTGATTATAACAACCACGGCCATGATTTTAACAACCACGACCATGATTATATCATCCACGACCATGATTATATCAAACTACTTAATTGGCGATTATAACAACCACGACTATGATTATAACAACCACGACCATGATTATAACAAATCCACGACCTTGATTATAACAACACCATGATTATAACAACCACGACCATGATTATAACAACCACGACCATGATTATAACAACCACGACTATGATTATAACAACCACGACTATGATCAAACCACGACTATGATTATAACAACCACGACCATGATTATAACAACCACGACTATGATTATAACAAGCACGGCCATGAATATAACAACCACGGCCATGGATATAACAACAACGACCATTATTATAACAACCACGACCAGGATTACAACATCCACGTCCATGATTATACCAACCACGACTATGATTATACCAACCACGACCATGATTAAAACAACCATGACCATGATTATAACAACCATAACCATGATTATAACAACCACGACCATGATTATAACAACCACGAATATGATTATAATATGCACTGCCATGAATATAACAACCACGACCATGATTTCAACAACCACGACCATGATTATAACACTAACGACCATGATTATAACAACCACGACTATGATTATACCAACCACGGCCATGATTATATCACTAACGACTATGATTATAACAACCACGACTAATATTATAACAACCACGACTATGATCAAAACCACAACTATGATTATAACAAGCACGACCATGATTATAACAAACACGACCTTGATTATAACAACCACGACCATGATTTTAACAAGCACGGCCATGAATATAACAACCACGATCATGATTATAACAACGACGACCATGATTATAACAACCACGACTAACATTATTGCAACCACAGCCATGATTATAACAACCTCGACCATGAATATAACAACCACGACTATGATTATAGCAACCACGGCCATGATTATAACAACCACGACCATGATTATAACACTCACGACCATGATTATAACAACCACGACTATGATTATAACAACCACGACTATGATCATAAACACAAATATGATTATAACAACCACGACAATGATTACAACAACCACGACAATGATTATAACAACCACGACCATGATTATAACAACCACGACTATGATTATACCAACCACGACCATGATTATAACAACCACGACTATGATTATAACAAACACGCCATGAATATAACAACCACGACCATGATTATAACAACCACGAACATGATTATAACAACCACGACTATGATTATAGCAACGGCGGCCATGATTATAACATTAACGACCATGATTATAACAACCACGACTATGCTTATAACAAGCACTGCCATGAATATAACAACCACGACTATGATTATAACAAGCACGGCCATGAAAATAACAACCACGACCATGATTATAACAACCACGACCATGATTATAACAACCACGACTATGATTATAAAAAGCACGGCCATGAATATGTCAACCACGACCATGATTATAACATCCACGACCATGATTATAACAACCACGAATATGATTATAACGACCACGACCATGATAATAACAACCACGACTATGATTATAAGAACCACGACAATGATTATAACAACCACGACTATTATTATAACAACCACGACCCTGATTATAACAACCACGACCATGTTTATAACAACTACGACTATGATTATAACAATCATGACCATGATTATAACAACCACAACCATGATTATAACAACCGGGACCATGATTATAACAATCATGGCCATGATTATAACAACCACGACCATGATTATAACAACCACGACCATAATTATAACAACCATGACCATGATTATAACAACCACGAATATGATTATAACAACCACGACCATGATTATAACAACCATGACCATGATTATAACAACCACAAATATTATTATAACAACCGCGACCATGATTATAACACTCACGACCATGATTATAACAAACACGACTATGATTATAACAACCAAGACTATGATCATAACCACAACTATGATTATAACAACCACGACCATGATTATAACAACCACGACCTTGATTATAACAACCACGACCATGATTATAACCACGACCATGATTATAACAACCACGACCAAGATTATAACAACCACGACCATGATTATAACAACCACGAATATGATTAAAACCACCACGACCCTGATTATAGCATCCACGACCATGAATATAACAACCACTACTATGATAATAACAACCAAGACTATGATTATAAGAACCACGACCATGATTATAATAACTACGACCATGATTATAACAACCACGACCATAATTATAACAACCATGACCATGATTATAACAACCACGAATATGATTATAATAACCACACCATGATTATAACAACCATGACCATGATTATAACATCCACAAATATTTTAATAACAACTGCGACCATGATTATAATACTCACACGACCTTGATTATAACAACCATGACTATGATTATAGCAACCACGACTATGATCATAACCACAACTATGATTATGACAACCACGACAATGATTATAACAACCACGACCATGATTATAACAACCACGACCATTATTATAACAACCACGACCATGATTACAACAACCACGACGATGATTATAACAACCACGACTATGATTATACGAACCACGACCATAATAATAACAACCACGACCATGATTATAACAAGCACGACAATGATTATAAAAAACACGAATTTGATTTTAACAACCACGACCATGATTATAACAACCACGACCATGATTATAATAATAACGACCATGATTATAACAACCACGACAATGATTATAACAACCACGACTTTGATTACAACCACGACCAGTTATAACAACCACGACCATGATTATAACAACCATGACCATGATTATAACAACCACGACCATGATTATAACAACCACGAGTATGATTATAACAACCACGAACATAATTATAACAACCACGACCATGATTATAACAACCACGACCATGATTATAACAACCACTACCAAGATTATAACATTCACGACCATGATTATAACAACCACAACTATAATCATATCCACGACTATGATTATAACAACCATTACCATGATTATAACACTCACGACCATGATTATAACAACCACGACTTTCATTATATCAACCACTACTATGATCATAACCACAACTATGATTCTAACAGCCGACCATGATTATAACATACGACCATGATTATAACCACGACCATGATTATAACAACCGACCATGATTATAACAAAATACGACCATGATTATAACAACCCGACCGCAGTTATAACAACCACGACCATGATTATAACAACCACGACCATGATTATAACAACCACGACTTTGAAAATACCAACCACGACCATGGTTATAACAACCAAGACTATGATTATAACAAGCACGGCCATGAATATAACAACCACGACCATGATTATAACAACCACGGCTATGATTATAACAATCACGACTATGATTATAACAACCACGGCCATGGTTATAACACTAACGTCCATGATTATAGCACCCACGACTATGATTATAACAAGCACGGCCATGAATATAACAACCACGACCATGATTATAACAACGACGACCATGATTATAACAACCACGACCATGAATATAACACTAACGACCATGATTATAACAACCACGACTATCATTATAACAAGCACGGAAATGACTATAACAACAACGACCATGATTATAACAACCACGACTATGATTATAACAACCACGACCATGATTATAACAACCACGAATATGATTATAACGACCACGTCCATGATTAGAGCAACCACGACCATGAATATAACAACCACGACTATGATAATAACAACCACGACTATGATTATAGGAACCACGATAATGATTATAACCACCACGACCATGATGATAACAACCACAATTATTATTATAACAACCGCGGCCATGATTATAACACTCACGACCATGATTATAACCTTCACAACTATGAATATAACAACCACGACCATGATTATAACAACCACGACCATTCTTATAACAACCACGACCATGATTATAATAACCACGACCATGATTATAACAACAACGCCCATAATTATAACAACCATGACCATGATTATAACAACCACGAATATGATTATAACAACCACGACCATGAGTATAACAACCATGACCATGATTATAACAAACAAATATTATTATATCAACCACGACCATGATTATAACAACCACGGCCATGATTATAACAACCATGACCATGATCATAACAACCATGACCATGATTATAACAACCACGGCTAAGATTATAACAACCATGACCATGATTATAACAACCACGAATATGATTATAACACTCACGACCATGATTATAACAACCACAATTATGAATATAACAACCACGACCATGATTATAACAATCACGACCATGATTATAACAACCACGACCTTGATTATAACAACCATGACCATGATCATAACAACCACGACCATGAATATAACAACCACGGCTAAGATTATAACAACCACGACCATGATTATAACAACCACGACCATGATTATAACGACCACGACCATGATTATAACAACCACGACCACAATTGTAACAACCATGACCACGATTATAACAACCATGATTATAACAACCACGAATATGATTATAACAACCACGACCATGATTATAACAACCATGACCGTGATTATAACAACCACAAATATTATTATAACAACTGCGACCATGATTATAACACTCACAACCATGATTATAACAACCACGACCATGATTATAACAACCACGACCATGATTATAACAACCACGACTATGATTATAACAACCACGACCATGATTATAACAGCCACGACCATGATTATAACACTAACGACCATGATTATAACAACCACGTCTATGATTATAACAAGCACGGCCATGAATATAACAACCACGACCATGATTATAACAACCACGACCATCATTATAACAAGCATGATTATGATTATAACAACAACGACCATGATTATAACAACCACGACTATGATTATAGCAACCACGGCCATGATTATAACAACCACGACCATGATTATAACAACTACGACCATGATTATAACAATCACTACTATGATTATACCAACCACGACCATGATTATAACAACCACGACTTTGATTATAACAAGCACAGCCATGAATATAACAACGACGACCATGATTATAACAACCACGAACATGATTATAACAAACACGACTATGATTATAGCAACTACGGCCATGATTATAACACTAACGACCATGATTATAACAACCACGACTATGATTATACAAGCACGGCCATGAATATAACAACCACGACCATGATTATAACAACCACGACCATGATTATAACAACCACGACTATGATTATAACAAGCACGGCCATAAATATAACAACAACGACCATGATTATAACAACCACGACTATGATTATGACAATCACGACAATGATTATAAAAACCACGACCATGATTATAACAACCACGACTATGGTTTTAGCAACCACAGCCATTATTATAACAAACACGGCCATGATTATAACAACAACGACCATAATTATAACAGCCACGACCATGATTATAACACTAACGACCATGATTATAACAACCACGACTATGATTATAACAAGCACGGCCATGAATATAACAACCACGACCATGATTATAACAACCATGACCACGATTATAACACCCACGCATATGATTATAACAACCACGACCATGATTAAAACAACCACGAATATGATTATAACGACCACGACCATGATTAGAGCAACCACGACCATGAACATAACAAGCACGACTATGATAATAACAACCACGACTATGATTATAAGAACCAAGACAATGATTATAACAACTACGAATATGACTATAACAACAACGACCATGAATATAATAACCATGACCATGATTATAACAACCACGACTATGATCATAACCACAACTATGATTATAACATTCACGACCATGATTATAACAACCACGACCATGATTATAACAACCACGACCATGATTATAACAACCACGACCATGATTTTAACAACCACGCCCATGAATATAACAACCACGACCATTATTATAACAACCACGATCATGATTACAACAACCACGTCGATGATTATAACAACCACGACTATGATTATATGAACGACGACCATGATTATAACAACCTCGACCATGATTATAACAACCACGACCATGATTATAACAACCACGACTATGATATTACCAACCACGACCATGATTATAACAACCACGACTATGATTATAACAACCACGGCTATGATTATAACTATCACGACTATGATTATAACAACCACGACCATGATTATAACAACCACGACTATGATTATAGCAACAACGGCCGTTATTATAATAACCATGACCATGATTATAACAACCACGACCATAATTATAACAACCACGACCATGATTATAACACTAATGACCATTATTATAACAACCACGACTATGATTATAACAAGCACGGCCATGAATATAACAACCACGACCATGATTATAACAACCACGGTATGATTATAACAATCACGACTATGATTATAACAACCACGACCATGATTATAACAACCACGAATATGATTATAGCAACAACAGCCGTTATTATAATAACCATGACCATGATTATAACAACCACGACCATGATTATAACAACCACGACCATGATTATAACACTAACGACCATGATTATAACAACCACGTCTATGATTATAACAAGCACGGCCATGAATATAACAACCACGACCATGATTATAACAACCACGACCATCATTATAACAAGCATGATTATGATTATAACAACAACGACCATGATTATAACAACCACGACTATGATTATAGCAACCACGGCCATGATTATAACAACCACGACCATGATTATAACAACTACGACCCTGATTATAACAATCACTACTATGATTATCCCAACCACGACCATGATTATAACAACCACGACTTTGATTATAATAAGCACAGCCATGAATATAACAACGACGACCATGATTATATCAACCACGAACATGATTATAACAACCACGACTATGATTATAGCAACTACGGCCATGATTATAACACTAACGACCATGATTATAACAACCACGACTATGATTATACAAGCACGGCCATGAATATAACAACCACGACCATGATTATAACAACCAATTTACCATGATTATAACAACCACGACTATGATTATAACAAGTAACGCCATAAATATAACACGACCATGATTATAACAACCACGACTATGATTATGACAATCACGACAATGATTATAAAAACCACGACCATGATTATAACAACCACGACTATGGTTTTAGCAACCACAGCCATTATTATAACAAACACGACCATGATTATAACAACAACGACCATGATTATAACAGCCACGACCATGATTATAACACTAACGACCATGATTATAACAACCACGACTATGATTATAACAAGCACGGCCATGAATATAACAACCACGACCATGATTATAACAACCATGACCACGATTATAACACCCACGAATATGATTATAACAACCACGACCATGATTAAAACAACCACGAATATGATTATAACGGCCACGACCATGATTAGAGCAACCACGACCATGAACATAACAAGCACGACTATGATAATAACAACCACGACTATGATTATAAGAACCAAGACAATGATTATAACAACCACGACTATGATTATAACAACCACGACTATGAATATAACAACCACGACCATGATTATAACAACCATGACCATGATTATAATAACCACGACCATGATTATAACAACAACGACCATAATTATAACAACCATGACCATGATTATAACAACCACGAATATGATTATAACAACCACGACCATGAGTATAACAACCAGGACCATGATTATAACAGCTACAAATATTATTATAACAACCGCGACCATGATTATAACAACCACGACCATGATTATAACAAGCACGACCATGGTTATAACAACCACGACCATGATTATAACAACCACGACCATGATTATAACAACCACGACTATGGTTATAACATTTTCGACCATGATTATAACAACCACGACTATGATTATAACAACCACGACCATGATTATAACAACAACGACCATAATTATAACACTCCATGACCATGATTATAACAACCACGAATATGATTATAACAACCACGACCATGAGTATAACAACCAGGACCATGATTATAACAGCTACAAATATTATTATAACAACCGCAACCATGATTATAACAACCACGACCATGATTATAACAACCACGACCATGATTATAACAACCACGACCATGATTATAACAACCACGACCATGATTATAACAACCACGACCATGATTTTAACAACCACGACCATAATTATAACAACCATGAACATGATTATAACAACCACGAATATGATTATAACAACCACGACCTTGAGTATAACAACCATGACCATGATTATAACAACTTCAAATATTATTATAACAACCGCGATCATGATTATAACACTCACGGCCATGATTATAAGAACCACGACTATGATTATAACAACCACGACTATGATCATAACCACAACTATGATTATAACAACCTCGACCATGATTATAACAACCACGACCATGATTATAAATAACCACGACCCGATTATAACAACCACGACCATGACAACAACCACGACCATGATTTTAACAACCACGCCCATGAATATAACAACCACGACCATTATTATAACAACCACGATCATGATTATAACAACCACGTCGATGATGCACAACCACGACTATGATTATATTTAACCACTAATTATGATTATAACAACTCGCCCATGATTATAACAAACTACCTACCATGATTATAACAACCACGACTATGATATTACCAACCACGACCATGATTATAACAACCACGACTATGATTATAACAACCACGGCTATGATTATAACTATCACGACTATGATTTTAACAACCACGACCATGATTATAACAACCACGACTATGATTATAGCAACAACGGCTGTTATTATAATAACCTTGACCATGGTTATAACAACCACGACCATAATTATAACAACCACGACCATGATTATAACACTATTGACCATTATTATAACAACCACGACTATGATTATAACAAGCACGGCCATGAATATAACAACCACGACCATGATTATAACAACCACGGTATGATTATAACAATCACGACTATGATTATAACAACCACGACCATGATTATAACAACCACGACTATGATTATAGCAACAACAGCCGTTATTATAATAACCATGACCATGATTATAACAACCACGACCATGATTATAACAACCACGACCATGATTATAACACTAACGACCATGATTATAACAACCACGTCTATGATTATAACAAGCACGGCCATGAATATAACAACCACGACCATGATTATAACAACCACGACCATCATTATAACAAGCATGATTATGATTATAACAACAACGACCATGATTATAACAACCACGACTATGATTATAGCAACCACGGCCATGATTATAACAACCACGACCATGATTATAACAACTACGACCCTGATTATAACAATCACTACTATGATTATCCCAACCACGACCATGATTATAACAACCACGACTTTGATTATAATAAGCACAGCCATGAATATAACAACGACGACCATGATTATATCAACCACGAACATGATTATAACAACCACGACTATGATTATAGCAACTACGGCCATGATTATAACACTAACGACCATGATTATAACAACCACGACTATGATTATACAAGCACGGCCATGAATATAACAACCACGACCATGATTATAACAACCACGACCATGATTATAACAACCACGACTATGATTATAACAAGCACGCCATAAATATAACAACCACGACCATGATTATAACAACCACGACTATGATTATGACAATCACGACAATGATTATAAAAACCACGACCATGATTATAACAACCACGACTATGGTTTTAGCAACCACAGCCATTATTATAACAAACACGACCATGATTATAACAACAACGACCATGATTATAACAGCCACGACCATGATTATAACACTAACGACCATGATTATAACAACCACGACTATGATTATAACAAGCACGGCCATGAATATAACAACCACGACCATGATTATAACAACCATGACCACGATTATAACACCCACGAATATGATTATAACAACCACGACCATGATTAAAACAACCACGAATATGATTATAACGGCCACGACCATGATTAGAGCAACCACGACCATGAACATAACAAGCACGACTATGATAATAACAACCACGACTATGATTATAAGAACCAAGACAATGATTATAACAACCACGACTATGATTATAACAACCACGACTATGAATATAACAACCACGACCATGATTATAACAACCATGACCATGATTATAATAACCACGACCATGATTATAACAACAACGACCATAATTATAACAACCATGACCATGATTATAACAACCACGAATATGATTATAACAACCACGACCATGAGTATAACAACCAGGACCATGATTATAACAGCTACAAATATTATTATAACAACCGCGACCATGATTATAACAACCACGACCATGATTATAACAAGCACGACCATGGTTATAACAACCACGACCATGATTATAACAACCACGACCATGATTATAACAACCACGACTATGGTTATAACATTTTCGACCATGATTATAACAACCACGACTATGATTATAACAACCACGACCATGATTATAACAACAACGACCATAATTATAACACTCCATGACCATGATTATAACAACCACGAATATGATTATAACAACCACGACCATGAGTATAACAACCAGGACCATGATTATAACAGCTACAAATATTATTATAACAACCGCAACCATGATTATAACAACCACGACCATGATTATAACAACCACGACCATAAATAAATCACGACCATGATTATAACAACCATGACCTCATAGATTATAACAACCATGACCATGATTGTACAATCCACGACCATGATTATACCAACAACGACCATAATTATAACAACCATGACCATGATTATAACAACTACTAAATATGATTATAAATAACCACGACCATGAGTAACAACCAAGACTCATAATTATAAACAGCCACAAATATTATTATAACAAATCATGCACCATGATTATAACAACCACGACCATGATTATAACACTCACGACCATGATTATAACAACCACGACTATGATTGTAACAACCACGACTATGATCATAACCACAACTATGATTATAACATTCACGACCATGATTATAACAACCACGACTATGATTATAACAACCACGACCATGATTATAACAACCACGACCATGATTTTAACAACCACGCCCATGAATATAACAACCACGACCATTATTATAACAACCACGATCATGATTACAACAACCACGTCGATGATTATAACAACCACGACTATGATTATATGAACGACGACCATGATTATAACAACCTCGACCATGATTATAACAACCACGACCATGATTATAACAACCACGACTATGATATTACCAACCACGACCATGATTATAACAACCACGACTATGATTATAACAACCACGGCTATGATTATAACTATCACGACTATGATTTTAACAACCACGACCATGATTATAACAACCACGACTATGATTATAGCAACAACGGCTGTTATTATAATAACCTTGACCATGGTTATAACAACCACGACCATAATTATAACAACCACGACCATGATTATAACACTATTGACCATTATTATAACAACCACGACTATGATTATAACAAGCACGGCCATGAATATAACAACCACGACCATGATTATAAACTAATGCATGATTATAGCAACCACGACCATGATTATAACAACCACGACCATGATTATAACAACAATGACTATGATTATAGCAACCACGACCATGATTATAACAACCACAACCATGATTATAACAACCACGCCTATGATTAAAACAACCACAACCATGATTATAAAAACCACGACCATGATTATAACAACCACGACCAAGATTATAACAACCACGAATATGAATATAACAACCACGACCATGATTATATCAACCAATGCACTAATACGGTAACAAAGGAAGCGACTATGATTATAACAACCAAGACCATGATTATAACAACCACGACTATGATTATAGCAACTACGGCCATGATTCTAACAACCACGACCATGATTATAACAACCACGACCATGAATATAACAAACACGACTATTATTATAACAACCATGACCATGATTATAACAACCAAAACCATGAATATAACAACCACGACCATGATTATAAACACGACGATGATTATAAATAACCATGACTATGATCATAACCAAGACAATGATCATAACACCCAAGATCTTGACTATAACAACCACGACTATGATTATAATAACCACGACCATGATTTTAACTTCCACGACCATTATTATAACAACCACGATCATGATTATAACAACCACTATTATGATTATAACAACCACGACCATGATTATAACAACCACGACCATATTTATAACAACCACGATCATGATTATAGCAACACGACCATGATTATAATATCCATGACCATGATTATAACAACCACGACCATATTATAACAACCACTAGCATGATTATAACAACCACGACCATGATTATAAATAACCACGATTTTGATCATAACCACAACAATGATCATAACAACCACGACGATGATTATAAAACCACGACCATTATTATAACACCCATGACCATGTCAACAACCACGACTGTGATTACAAATAACCGCGAACATGATTTTAACAACTTCAACTGTGAATTGTAACAACCACCACCACGATTATAACAACACGACTATGATTATAAAACCCACCACCATGATTCTTATAATCACGACCATGATTATAGCAACCACGACCTGATTATAACAACCATGACCATGATTATAGCAACCACGAAAATGATTATAAAAACACGACCATGATTAACAACCACGACTATGATTATAACAACCACGACGTAAATTATAACAACTAATGACTATGATTATAACAACCACGACCATGATTATAACAAATCCACGACTATGATATAACACCACAACCATGATTATAACAACTACGACAATGATTATAACACCTATGACCATGATTATAGCAACCACGACTGTATCATAACACCCACGACCATGATTATAATAACCACGACTATGAAAATAACATCCACGACCATGATTATAACAACTAACGACTATGAATATAATAACGACGACTAAGATTATAACACCAACGACCATGATTATAACACCCACGACCATGATTATAACAAGCACGCCCATAATTATAACAACCACGACCATGATTATAACAACCACGATCATGATTATAATATCCATGACCATGATTATAACAACCACGACCATTATAACATCCACGACTATATTTATAGCAACCACGACTATAATTATAACACCCAATGCTATGATTATAACAACCACGATCAAGATTATAACAACCACGATCATGATTATAACAACCACGATCCGATTATAACAAGCACACGACTATGATTATAACAACTCGACCATGATTATAACAACCTCGACCATGATTATAACAACAAGACTATGATTATAACAACCACGACAATGATTATAACAACCACGACCATGATTATCACAACCACAACCATGATTATAACAAGCCGACTATGATCTATAACAACGCGACATGATTATAACAACCCACGACTATGATTGTAACATACGACCATAATTATAACCACGACGATGATTATAACAACCGACTATGATCATATCACGACAATGATCGCACCCACGTCATGACTATAACAACCACGACTATGATTATAATAACCACGACCATGAGTAAAACAACTACTATGATTATAACAACAGGACTATGATTATAACAACCACGAACATGATTATAACAACCACTACTATGATTATAACAACCCGACGATGATTCTAATACCCACGACCATGATTATAGCAACCACGAGCATGATTATAACAACCATGACCATGATTATAGCAACCACGAAAATGATTATAAAAACACGACCATGCTTTTAACAACCTCGACTATGATTATAACACCACGACGATAATTATAACAACCTCGACTGTGATTTTAACAACCGACCACGATTTTAACAACGACAATGATTATAAACCCACCACCATGATTGTATACCGCTGACCACGATTAAAGCAACCACGACCATGATTATAACAACCACGACCATGATTATAACAACTACTCCCCAGATTATCACATCCCGACCATGATTATAACAACCACGATCATGATTATAACAACCACTACTATGATTATAACAACCACGACCATGATTATAACAACCACGACCATGATTATAATAACCACGATGATGATTATAACAAACACGACATGATCATAACCACGACCATGATGATAACAACCAGGACCATGATTATAACAACCACGACCATGATTATAGGAACCACAACTTTGATCATAACCACAACAATGTTTATAACAACCACGACTATGATTATAACAACCACGACCATGATTATAATACCTATGACCATGTTTATAACAACAACGACTGTGATTATAACTCCCACGCCCATGATTATAACTAACTCGACTGTGGTTTTAACAACCACGACCACGATTATAACAACACGACTATGATTTTAGAACCCACCACCATGATTCTAATACCCACGACCATGATTATAACAACCACCACCGATTATAACAACCACGAATATGATTATAACAAAAACTCCCCATGATTATAACAACTACGACCATGATTATAACAACCACAACCATGATTATAACAACCACGATCATGATTATAACAAAAACTACTATGATTATAACAACTACGACCATGATTATAACAAGCACGACCATGATTATAATAACCACGACCATGAGTTATAGCAACCACGACCATGATTATAACAACCACGAAGATGATTATAACAAACACGACTATGATCATAACCGACCAGGATGATAACAACCACAACCATTATTATAACAATCATGCCATGATTATAGCAACCACAACTTTGATCATAACCACAACAATGTTTATAACAACCACGACTATAATTATAACACCCGACCATGATTATAACACCTGAAAATGTTTATAACAACCACGAATGTGATTATAGCACCCACGACCATGATTATAACTAACTCGACTGTGATTGTAACAACCACGACGATTATAACAACGACTATGATTATAAAACCCACCACCATGATTCTAATATTCGACCATGATTATAACAACCATGACCATTATTATAATAACCACGAACATGATTATAACAAAAACTCCCAGTTATAACAACCACGACCATGATTATAACCACCACGATCATGATTATAACAACCACTACTATGATTATAACAACCACGACCATATTTATTACACCACGACTATGATTATAACACTCACGACCATGATTATAGCAACCACAACCATGAATATAACAACCGACTATGATTATAACACCCACGACCATGATTATAACAACCTCGACTGTGATTTTAACAACCACGACCACGATTATAGCAAAATGACTATGATTATAAAACCCACCACCATGATTCTAATACCCACGAACATGATTATAACAACCACGACCATGATTATAACAACCACAATCATGATAATAACAACCACTACTATGATTATAACAACCACAACCATGATTATAACAATCACGACCATGATTATAGCAACCACGACCATGATTATAACACACGACCATGATTATAACACCACAATTATGATTATAACTCACGACCATAATAATATTAACCACAAATATGATTATAACAACCACGACCATGATTATAACAACACTATGAATATAATAACCACGACTATGATTATAACACCCACGACCATGATTATACCCGTCCATGATTATAACAACCACGCCCATAATTATAATAACCATGACCATGATTATAACAACCACGATCATGATTATAACTACCACGACGAATTATAACAACCACGACTATGATTAAAACAACCACTACTATGATTAAAACATAACCACGACCATGATTATACAACCACGCCATGATTATAGCAACCACATCTATAATTAAAACAACCACAACTGTGATTATACCAACTACGACCATGATCATAACCAAAACAATGATTATAACAACCGACTATGATTGTTAAAACCACGACCATTATTATAACAACCGACTATGTTTATAGCAACCACAACTATAATTATAACACCCACGACCATGAATATAGCAACCACAACTATAATTATAATCCCACGACCATGATTATAACAACCACTACTATAATTATAACAACCACGACCATGATTATAACAACCACGACCATGATTATAACAACAACGACTATGATTATCAACCCGACCATGATTATCACAACCACAACCATGATTGTAACAGCCACGACCATAATTATAACAACCACGGTGATGATTATAACAACAACGACTATGATCATAACCACGACAATGACCATAACACCCACGACCTTGATAATAACAACCACAACTATGATTATAATAACAACGACCATGATTATAACTTCCGACCATGATTAAAACATCCCCACCCAGTTAAAACAACCACGATTATAATTAAAACAACCATTACTATGATTATAACAACCACTACTATGATTATAACAACCACGATCATGATTATAACAACCACGACTATGATTAAAACAACCACTACTATGATGAGTAACAACCACGACTATGATTAAAACAACCACTACTATGATTAAAACAACCACTACTTTGATTATAACAACCACGACTATGATATAAACAACCACAACTATGATTATAACAACCACTACTATGACTAAAACAACCACGACTATAATTCTAACAACCTCAAATATGATTATAACAACCACTACTATGATTATAACAACCACGATCATGATTATAACAACCACGACTATGATTAAAACAACCCACTACTATGATTTTAACAACCACGACTATGATTAAAACAACCACTACTATGATTAAAACAACCACTACTATGGTTATAACAACCACGACTATGATTAAATCAACCACAACTATAGTTATAACAACCACTACTATGATTAAAACAACCACGACTATAATTAAAACAACCTCAACTATGATAATAACAACAATGACCATGATTATAAACCACGCCCATGATTATAACACGACCACGATTTTAACAACCCGACTATGATTATAATTTCCACGAAGATAATTATAACAACCACGACTATGATTATAACAACCACTACCATGATTATAACAACCACGACGATGAAGATAACAACCACGTTTATGATCATAACCACATCAATGATTATAACAACCACGACTATGATCATAACCTTATCAATGATCGCAACCACCGACTATGATCATAACAACACAACGATGATTATAAAAGCCATGACCATGATAATAACACCCGCGACCATTATTATAACAACCATGCCCATGATTATAACCCGACCATGATTTTTACTACCACGACTAAGATTATAACACCCAGGACTATGATTATAACAACCACGACCATGATTATAACAACCACGACCATGATTACAACGACGACCATGATTCTAACAACACGAAGATGATTATAATCACCAAGACTGTGATTGTAACAACCACGACCATGATAATAACAACCGACGATGATTATAACAACCACATTATGATTATAACAACCTCCACTATGATTATAACAGCCACGACCATGATTATAACAACCGACCTGATTATAACAACCAAGACTATGATTATAACAACCGACCATGATTATAACAACCACGACGATGATTGTATCAACCACGACTATGATCATGACCACGACAATAACTATAACAACGACGACCATGATTATAACAACCGACCATAAATATAACATATGACAATGATTATATCCACGACTTTGATTATACCAACCGACTCTGATTTTAACAACCGACCATGATTATAACAACCGACCATGATTATAACAACCGACTATGATTATAACAAACATGACCATGATTATAACTACCACGACCATGATTATAACAACCACGACTATTGTATAAAAATCACAACTATGATTATAACTACTACGACTATGATTGTAAACCACTACCATTATTATAACAACCACGACGATGATTATGACAATGACGACTATGATCATAACCACAATGATCATAACACCCGACGATGATTATAACAACCACGACTATGATTATAGCAACCAAGGCCATGATTATAACACCCACGATCGTGATTATAACAACCACGACCATGATTATAACAACCACGCCCATGATTATAATAATCACGACCAGATTATAACAACCACGATCATTAATATAACAATCACGACTATGATTATAACAACCACGACCATGATTATAACAACCGACCATGATTATAACAACCACGACCATGATTACAAAAACCTTGACCATGATTATAACAACCTCGACTGATTATAACAGCCATGACCATGATTATAACACCCACGACCGACTATAACAACCACGACCATGATTATAACACCCACCACCATGATTATTACTACCCGACCATGATAATAACAACCACGACTATGATTATAACAACCACTATTATAATTATAACACAACGACTATGATTATAACACCCGACCATGATTATAACAGCTACGTCCATGATTATAACAACCACGATCAGTTATAACATCTGATCAATTATAACAACCACGATCTGATTATAACAACCATCGATCCCAATAAGCCCGACTATAAATATAACAACCACGACCATGATTATATCACGTCGACTGTGATTTTAACAACCACGACCCGATTATAACAACACGACTATGATTAAAAAACACACCACCAATGATTCTATACCTACGACCACGATAATAACACCACGACCATGATTATAACAACACTTCCGCGATTATAACAACCACGACCAATTATAACTACCACAACCATGATTGTAACAACCACAACCATGATTATTACAACCACGACCAAGTTATAGCAACCGACCATGATTATAATAACCACGACCATGATTATAACAACCACGACCAATATTATAACAACCACTACCATGATTATAACAACCACGACCATGATTATAACAACCACGGCTTTGATCATAACCACAACAATGATCGCACGACTGTGATTATAACAACCACGACCATGATTATAACACCTGTGATAATGTCACAACCACGACTGTGATTATAACACCCACGACCATGATTTTAACAACCACGACTGTGATTCTATACCCACGACCACGATTATAACAACCACGACCATGATAATAACAACCACTCCCGTGAATATAACAACCACGACCATTATTATTACAACCACGATCAGAAGCTTGTAACAACAAACTACTATGATTATAACAACCACAACATTATTAAAATAACCGACCACGATTATAACAAACACGACTACAATTATAACAACCACAACTATGATTATAACTACCACGACCATGATTATAACAACCGACCATGATTATAAAACGACGATTTTTAGAACCACGACTATGATTATAACACCACGACGATAATTATAACAACCGCGACTATGATTATAACAACCACACCATGATTATAACAACCACGAAGATGAAGATAACAACCACAGCAGTCATAACCACAACAATGATTATAACAACCACTACGCGATTATAACAACCACGCCCATGATTATAATAACCTCGACCATGATTATAACAACACGTCCGTTATCACAACCACAACCATGATTATAACAACCATTATAATTATAACACATATGACCATGATTATATAACCTTGACCATGATTATAACAACCACGACTATGATTATAACAACTAATGACCATGATTATAACAAATCCACGACCATGATTATAACAACCACAACCATGATTATAAATAAATCCACAACTATGATTATAACCATTTGACCATGATTATAATAACCACGACCATGATTATAACAAACACGACCATTATTATAACAACCAAATGACTATGATTATAGCAACCACGACTATAATTAAAACAACCAATACCATGATTATAACACCCACGACCATGATTATAACACCCACGCCCATGATTATAACAACCACGACCATGATTATAACAAAAAGGACCATGATTATAACAACCACAACCATGATTATAACAACCATGACCATGATTATAAAAACCACGACCAGGATTATAATAACCACGACCATGATTATAACAACTACAACCATGATTATAACAACCACGACCAGCATTTTAACAACCACGACCATGATTATTACAACCACGAACATGATTATAATAACCACGACCATGATTATAATAACCACGATAATAATTATAACAACCACAACCATGATTATGACGACCATGACCATGATTATAAGAACAACGACCATGATTATATCAAACTCGACAATGATTATAACAACCGCGACCATGATTATAACAACCACGACTATGATTATAACAACCACGACCATGATTATGACAACGATGACCAAGATTATAACAACCACGACCATGATTATAACAGCCACGACCATGATTATAAATAACTTGGACCGGCGACCATAATAAACCACGACCATGATTATAACAACCATGACCATGATTATAACAACCACGACCAAGATTAAAACAACCACTTCTATGATTATAACAATCACTACCATGATTATAACAACCACGACCATGATTATAACAACCACGACTATGATTATAGCAACCACGACCAAAATTACAACAACCACGACCATGATTATAACATCCACGACCAAGATTAAAACAATCACGACCATGATTATAACAACCAATACCATGATTATAACACCCACGACCATGATTATAACACCCACGCCCATGATTATAACAACCACGACCATGATTATAACAAAAAGGACCATGATTATAACAACCACGACCATGATTATAACTAGCACGCCCATGATTATAACAACCACGACCATTATTATAACAACCACGACTATGATTTTAACAACCACGACCATGATTATACCAACCACGACAATGATTATAACAAAAAGGGCCATGATTATAACAACCACGACCATGATTATAAATAGCATGACCATGATTATAACAACCACAACCATGATTATATCAACCACGACTATGATTATAACAACCACGACCATGATTATGACAACGATGACCAATATTATAACATCCACGACCATGATTATAACAACCACGACCATGATTATAACAACTACGACCATGATTATAACAACCACGACCAGCGGTTATAACAATCACGACCATGATTATAACAAATCCACGACCCCTGGCGATTATAAATAACCACGACCATGATTATAACAACCACAACATGATTATAACAACCACAACTATGATTATAACCACGACCATGATTATAATAACCACGACCATGATTATAACAAACACGACCATTATTATAACAACCACGACTATGATTATAGCAACCACGACTATAATTAAAACAACCAATAACATGATCATAACACCCACGACCATGATTATAACACCCACGCCCATGATTATAACAACCACGACCATGATTATAACAAAAAGGACCATGATTATAACAACCACGACCATGATTATAACTAGCACGCCCATGATTATAACAACCACGACCATGATTATAACAACTACGACCATGATTATAACAACCACGACCATGGTTATAACAATCACGACCATGATTATAACAACCACGACCATGATTATAACAACCACGACCATGATTATCACAACCACAACCATGATTATAACAACCACAACGGCGATTAAGTAACCACGACCATGATTATAATAACCACGACCATGATTATAACAAACACGACCATTATTATAACAACCACGGCTATGATTATAGCAACCACGACTATAATTAAACAACCAATACCATGATTATAACAATCTACGACCATGATTATAATCTAATGCCCATGATTAGTAACAAACTTACGACCATGATTATAACAAAAAGGACCATGATTATAACAACCACGAATGTGATGTAAACACCCACAACGGTTATAACAACCACAACCATGATTATAACACCCATGACCATGATTGTAACAACCGACCATGATTATGGCACCCGACCTTGATTATAACAACCACGACCATGATTATAACAACCACGACTATAATTATTCACCAACGACCAAGATTACAACTATTACGACCGCGAACATAACCACGACCATGATTATAACAACCGACCATGATTACAACAACCACGACCATGATTATAACAACCACGACTTTGATCATAACCACAACTATCATTATAACAACCACGACCATGATTATAACACCTATGACCATGTTTATAACAACCACGACTGTGATTATATCACCACGACCATGATTATAACAACCTTGACTGTGATTTTAACAACCACGACCATGATTATAACAACCCGACCATGTAACAACCACGACCGCAGTTATAACACCCACACCGATTTTAACAACCGACCACGATTATAACAAGACGACTATGATTATAAAACCCACCACGATTCTAATACCCAGGACCATGATTATAAAACCGACCATGATTATAACATCACGACCATGATTATAACAACAACGATAATGATTATAACAACCACTACTATGATTATAACAACCACGACCATGATTATAACAAGCACGACCATGATTATTAAGCGACAGCAGATTATAACACCCACGACCATGATTATAACAACCGACTATGATTATAACAACACGGCTATTATTATAACCGGCTATTATTATAACACCGACTATGATTATAACAACCACGACTAAAATCATAACAACCTCACCCGTGACTATAACACCTATGACCATGATTATAACAAGCACGACCACGATTTACAAGCACGACCGCAGTCCTAACACGACCATGTTAATAACAACCACGACTAAGATTGTAACAACCAATTATTATTATAACAACACGGCTATTATTATAACAACCACGACTATGATTATAACAACCACGACTAAATCATAACAACCTCACCCATGACTATAACACCTATGACCATGATTATAACCATGACTGTGATCATAACACCCAAGACCATGAATATATACGACTAAGATTATAACAACCGACCATGATTATAACAACCGAATATGATTATAATAACCACGACTATGATTATAAAACACAACGACCATAATTATAACACCCAGGACCATGATTATAAGCAGCCACGCCCATAATTATAACAACCATTACCATGATTATAACCACGATCATGATTATAACAACCACGACTTAGATTATAACAACAACGACTATGATTATAACACCAACGACCATGACTATAAAAACCATGACCATGATTATGACACCCACGACCATAATTATAACAACCACGACCATAATTTTAACAACCACGACTATAATTATAACACCAACGGCCATGATTATAACAACCACGACCATAATTATAACAACCACGACTATAATTTTAACACCAACTGCCATGATTATAACAATTGACCATGATTATAACCACGCATGTTTATAACAACCACGACCATGATTATAGCAACCACGACTTTCATCATAAACAACAATGATTATAACAACCTCGACCATGATTATAACTCCTATGACCATGATTATAACACCCTCGACTGTGATTTTAACAACCACGACAACGATTATAACAAGACGACTATGATTATAAAACCCACCACCATGATTCTAATACCCGAATGATTATACAACCACGCCGCAGTTATAACAACTACGACCATGATTATAACAACAACGATCATGATTATAACATCCACTACTATGATTATTACAACCACGACAATGATCAAAACAACACGACCATGATTATAACAACCACGACCATGATTATAGCAACCACGACCAGGTTATAACACCACGGCCATGATTATAACACCCGACCATGATTATAACAACCATGACTATGATTATAACAACCACGACCATGATTATAACAGCCACGACTATGATTATAACAACCACGAATAAGATTGTAACAACCACGACCATTATTATAATAACCACGATCATGATTATACCACCCACCACCATGATTATAACAACCACGACTATGATTATAACAACCGACCATGATAATAACAAACACGACCATGATTATCACAACCACAACCATGATTATAACAAATACGACTATGATTCTAACAACCCGACCATAATCATAGCAACCACGACCATGATTATAACAACCACGATCATGATTATAACAACCTTGACCATGATTATAACAACCACGACTATAATTATAACAACCACGACCATGATCAGCACCACGACCATGATTATATAACCCGACCATGATTATAACAACCAGGACTAAGTTTATAACAACCTCGACCATGTTTATAACAACCACGACCATGATCATAGCAAACCCGACCATGATTATAACACCCACGACCAGTTATAACAACAGGACTAAGTTTATAACAACTTCGACCATGATTATAACACCTATGACCAAGATTATAACAACCACGATGTGATCATAACACCACAACAGATTATAACAACCACGACCATGATTATAACACCCACCCATAATTATGGCACCCGACCATGATTATAACAACCACGACTATGATTATAACAACCACGACAATAATTATAACACCAACGACCAAGATTATAACTATTACGACCATGAACATAACCACGACCATTATTATAACAACCACGACCATGATTATAACAACCACGACTTTGAGCATAACCACAACTATCATTATAACAACCACAACCATGATTATGGCATCCACGACCATGACTATAACAACCACGACCATGATTATGACACACACGACCATGATTATAACAACCACGACCATAATTTAACAACCACGACTATAATTATAACACAACGGCCATGATTATAACAACCACGACCATAATTATAACAACCACGACTATAATTATAACACCAGCGGCCATGATTATAACAACCACGACCATAATTATAACAACCGACTATAATTTTAACACCAACTGCCATGATTATAACAATTCGACCATGAACATAACCACGATCATTATTATAACAACCTCGACCATGTTTATAACAACAACCACGACTGTGATTATAACACCCACGACCATGATTATAACAACCACGACTATGATTATAACAACCACGACCATGATTATAACAACCACGACCATGATTATCACAACCTCAACCATGATTATAACAAAAACGACTATGAGACAAACAAACAAGACTATGATTATAGCAATCACGACCACGATTATTACAACCACTACTATGACCGCGATTATAACAACCACGACCATGATTATAACAAACACGACTTTGATTATAACAACACTACTATGACCATGATTATAACAACCACGACATGATTATAGCGCCCACCACCATGATTACAAAACACGACTATGATTATAACAACCACGACCACGACCATGATTATAACAACAACGATCATGATTATAACAACCACTACTATGATATAACCACGACCATGATTATAACAAGCACGACCATGATTATAACAACCACGACCATGATTATAACACCACGACCATAATTATAACAACCACGACTATAATTTTAACACCAACCGCCATGATTATAACAATTAATACCGCGAACATAACCACGATCATTATTATAAGAACTCGACCATGATTATAACACCTATGACCATGTTTATAACAACCACGACTGTGATTATAACACCCACGACCATGATTATAACAACCACGACTATGATTATAACAACCACGACCATGATTATAACAACCACGACCATGATTATCACAACCTCAACCATGATTATAAATAAATATGATTCAAACAAACAAGACTATGATTGTAATTGATTATTACAACCACGACCATGATTATAACAACCACGACTTTGATTATAACAACCACTACTATGACCATGATTATAACAAATCACGACCATGATTATACCACCACCATGATTATATTAACCACGACTTAATAATGACCATGATGATAATAAACCACGACCATGATTATCACAACCACAACCATGATTATAACAAATACGGTATGATTCTAACAAACAAGACTATGATTATAGCAATCACGAACACGATTATAACAACCACGACCATGATTATAACAACCACGACCATGATTATAACAAACACGACCACGATTATAACACCCGACGACCATAATTTTAACAACTACGACCACGATTATAACAAGACGACTATGATTATAAAACCCACCACCATGATTCTAATACCCATGACCATGATTATATAACCACGACCATGATTATAACAACCACGACCATGATTATAACAACAACGATTATGATTATAACAACCACTACTATGATTATAACAACCAACGCGATTATAACAACCACGACCATGATTATAACAACCACGATCATGATTATAACACCCACGACCATGATTATAACAACCACGACTATGATTATAACACCACGACCATGATTATAACAACCACGTCTATGATTATAACAACCACGACCATGATTATAACAGCCACGACTATGATTATATCAACCACGACCATGATTATAACAACCACGACCATAAGTATAACTACAACCATGATCATAACCACGAACATGTTAATAACAACCACTACTAAGATTGTAGCAACCACGAACATTATTATAACAACCACGACTATGATAATAACAACCAAGCCCATGATTCTCACAACTACTGACTATGATTATAACAATCACAACGTGATTATAACAGCCACGACCATGATTATATTATCCACGACCATGATAATAACCAAGACCATGATTAATCACCAAAGACTTTTTACAACCACTATGATTATAACACCTAGCACCAGGATTATAACAACCACGACTATGATTATAACAACCACGACTATGATTATAACAATCACGACTATGATTATAACAACTATGACCATGAATACCACCCACGACCATGATTATAACATCCACGACGATTATTATAACAACCACGAATATGATCATAACCACGACATTGATCATAACACCAATAATTATAACAAACATGACTATGATTATAACACCCAAGACCATGATTATATCAACCACGACCATGATTATAACAACCACGACTATGATTATAACAAACAAGCCCATGATTCTACAACTACGACTATGATTATAACAATCACGATCATGATTATAACAGCCACGACTATGATTATAACACCACGACCATGATTATAACAACCCTACTATGATTATAACAACCACGACCATGATTATAACAGCCACGACTATGATTATAACAACGACCATGATTATAACAACCACGACCATAAGTATAACAACTACGACCATGATCATACCCACGAACATGTTAATAACAACCACGACTAAGATTATAACAACCTCAACCATGACTATAACACCTATGACCAGATTATAACAACCATGACGGTGATCATAACACCACGTCCATGATTCTACCAACCACGACTAAGATTATAACATCCACGACCATGATTATAATAACCAGACTATGATTATAATAACCACGACTATGATTATAAAACACCCACGACAATGATTATAACACCCACGACCATGAATATACCAACCATGCCCATAATTATAACAACCACGACCATGATTATAGCAACCACGACCATAATTATAACATCCAGCCCTTTAATTATAATAACTATTACCATGATTATAACAACCACCATCATGATTATAACAACCACGACTTAGATTATATCAACCACGACTATGATTATAACACCACGACCATGACTATAACAACCACGACCATGATTATGATACCGCGTGACCAGGATTATAACAACCACGACCATAATTATGACAATCACGACTATAATTATAACACCAACGGCCATGATTATAACAACCACGACCATAATTATAACAATCCACGACTATAATTTTAACACCAACGGCCATGATTATAACAATTACGACCATGAACATAACCACGACCATGATTATATCAACCACGACCATGTTTATAACAACCACGACCATGATTATAACAACCACGACTTTGATCATAACCACAACAATGATTATAACAACCTCGACCATGGATTATAACACCTATGACCATGTTTATAAAAACGACCACGATTATAACAAGATGACTAGGTTAAAAACCCACCATGATTCAAATACCCACGACCATGATTATAAAACTTCGACCATGATTATAACAACCGACTATGATTATAACAACAACGATCGCGGTTATAACATCCACTACTATGATTATAGCAACCACGACCATGATTATAACACCCGTTCATGATTATATCAACCACGACCATGATTATAACAACCACGACTATGATTATAACAACCACGAACATGATTATAACAGCCACGACTATGATTATAATAACCACGACCATGATTATAACAGCCCGACTATGATTATATCAACCACGACCATGATTATAATAACCACGACCGTCAAGTATAACAACTACAACCATGATCATAACCACGAACATGTTAATAACAACCACTACTAAGATTGTAACAACCACGAATATTATTATAACAACCACGACTATGATAATAACAACCAAGCCCATGATTCTCACAACTACGACTATGATTATAACAATCACAATCATGATTATAACAGCCACGACCATGATTATAACATCCACGACCATGATAATAACCAACCAAGACCATGATTATAACCCCAGACCCGGTTTTTACAACCACGACTATGATTATAACACCTAGCACCGGTTTAAACAGCACGACTATGATTATAACAACCACGACTATGATTATAATAATCACGACTATGATTATAACAACTATGACCATGAATATACCCACGACCACGATTATAACATCACTACGATTATTATAAGAACCGAATATGATCATAACCCGACATTGATCACTTATGACCATAATTATAACAAACATGACTATGATTATAACACACGACCATGATTATATCAACCGACCATGATTTTTAACATACGACTATGATTATAACAACCAAGCCCGCGATTCTTACAACTCGACTATGATTATAACAATCACGATCATGATTATAACAGCCGACTATGATTATAACAACCACGAACATGATTATAACAGCCACGACTATGATTATAAAACCACGACCATGATTTTAACAACGACGACAATGGTAAAACCACGACCACGATAATAACATCACGAATAAAATTGTAAAACCACGACCATTATTATAACAACGGCGACTATGATTAAAACAACCACGACTATGATTATAACAATCACGACTATGATAATAACAACTATGACCATGAATATACCACACGACCATGATTATAACATCCGACGATTATTATAACAACCACGAATATGATCATAACCGGCCATTGATTAACACCCAGGACCATAATTATAACAACCATGACTATGATTATAACACCACGACCATGATTATATCAACTACTTCCGCAGTGTAAACCACAACAATGATTGCAAAACCACTACCATTATTATAACAACGCCTCGACTATGATTATAACAACCACGATCATGATTATAACAAAAACGACATGACAATAACAACCCGACCAAAGTTATACCGACATGATTATAAGAACCACGACTATGATTATAACAGCAAGCCCATGGTTACCATTCGACTATGATTATAACAATCACGACCATGATTGTAACAGCCACGAACATGGTTATAACAACCACGACTATGATTATAACAACCGACTATAATTATAACACCACGACCGTGATTATAACAACCACGACCGCGAGTTATAACAGCCGACCGTGATTATCTCAACCCGACCGTGGTTATAACAACCACGACCATGAGTTATACCAACCGCGACTATGATTATAACAACCAAGCCGCGGTTCTCACAGCTACGACTATGATTATGCATTCACAATCGCAGTTATAACAGCCACGACCGTTATAACATCCACGACCATGATTTTTACAGCCGACTATGATTATAACAACCACGACTATGATTATAACAATCACGCCTATGATTATAACAACTACTTGCATGAATATACCACGATTATAACATCACGACGATTATTATAACAACTACGAACATGATCATAACCACGACATTGATCATAACACCCACGACCATAATTATAACAACCATGACTATGATTATAACACCCGACCATGATTATAACAACCCACGACCATGATTATAACAACCACGACTATGGTATAACAACCAAGCCCATGATTCTCACAACTAAATGATTATAACAATCACGATCGCGATTATAACAGCTACGACCATGATTATAACAACCACGACTATGATTATATCAACCGACTATAATTATAACACCCACCACCATGATTATAACTCTACCAGCCATGTTTATCCAGCCACGACTGTAATTATCCACCCACGACCATGATTATAACATCCACGAATATGATAATAACAACCAAGACCATGATTATAACCCTAAACCGCAGTTTTTACAACCGACTATGATTATAACACCCAGGACCATGATTATAACAACCACGACCGAGTTATAACTTCCCGACCATGATTATAACAACGACGACCATTATTATAACAACCACGACTATGATTATAACCACGACCATGATTATAACAACCACAACGATGATTTACTAACGACTATGATTATAACAACCACGATCATGATTATAACAACACGACCATGCTTATATCAACAACGACTATGATTAAAACAACCTTAACTATGATTGCAGTTGACGTTTGATTATAACAAACCACGTCCATGGGTGTTGCGATCACAGTCGGTTGTTATAATCATGGTCATAGGTGTTATTATCATTGTCGAGTTTGTTATAATCTTAGTCGTGGTTGTTATAATCATCGTCGTGGTTAGGATCATGGTCGAGTTGTTATAATCATAGTCGTTGTTGTGATAATCATGGGCTTGGTTGTTATAATCATAGTCGGTTGTTATAATTATAGTCGAGGTAGTTATAATCATGGTGGTGGGTGTTATAATCATGGTCGGTTAGTGTAATCATGGTCGTGGGTTGTTAAAATCATGGTCGTGGTTGTTATAATCGTGGTCGTGGTTGTTATAATCGTCGTGTTAGAATCATGGTGGGGGTTTATAATCATGGTAGTGTTCTTATACCGTGGTCGTGGATGTTATATTCATAGTCAAGGTTGTTATAATCATAGTCATGGTAGTTATAATCATGGTCGTGGTTGTTATAATCATAGTAGTGAGTTATAATCATGACCGTGGTTGTTATAATCATGGATCGTGGTTTATAATCATAGTCGTGGTTGTTAGAATCATGGTCGTGGTTGTTAAAATCACAGTCGAGGTTGTTATAATCATTTTGTGGGTATGATTAATTAGTCGTGGTTGTTATAAACATGTTCATAGGTGTTATAATCATGGCCGTCGCTGTTATAATCATGGTCGCAGTTATAATCATAGTCGGCTAACATGGTCGTGGTTAAATCATGGTCGTGGTTGTTATAACAACACGACTATGATTATAAACCCCACAACCATGTTTCTAATACCCACGACCATGATTATAACAACCACGACCATGATTATAACAACCACGACTATGATTCTAACAACCACTCACCATGATTATAACAACCACGATCATGATTATAACAACCACGACTATGATTATAACAACCAAGCCCATGATTATCACAACTATGACTATGATTATAACAATCACGACCATGATTATAACAACCACGACCATGATTATAACAACCACGACTATGATTATACAACCACGACTATAACTAAAACACCCACGACCATGATTTTAACAACCAACCATGATCATAACCACGACCATGATTATAACAGCCACGACTATGATTGTAACAACCACGACCATTATTTATAACAACCACGACGATGATTATAACAAACACGACTATGATCATAACCACGACATGATAATAACACCCACGTCCATGATTATAACAACCACGACTATAATATAGGAACCCACGACCATGATTATAACATCACGAACCATGATTATAACAACCAAGACAATGATTATAACCCCACCAATGATAATAACACCCACGTCCATGATTAAACCACGACTATAATTATGAACTCACTGACTGTGACAGTTACGACCATGATTATAACAACACGGTGATTATAACAACCACAACGATGATTATAACCACCAATGACACGATATCAAACCACGACCATGATTATACCACGACCATGCTTATAACAACAACGACTATGATTAAAACAACCTCAACTATGATTATAGCAGCTTTCGACAATGATTAATAACAACCACGAAATGGGTTATGACTACAGTCGTGTATAATCATGGTCACAGGTGTTTTATTGGTCGAGGTTGTTATAATCTAGTCGGTTGTTATAATCATAGTCGTGGTTGCTATAATCATGGTCGTATACAAACATAGTCGTGGTTGTTATTTACCATGGTCGTGGTTATGATGCGGTCGTAGTTGTTATAATCATGTTCGCGGTTGTTGTAATCATTGTCGTGGTTGTTATAATCATGATCGTGGTTGTTATAATCATGGTCGTGGGTATTAGAATCATGGTAGTGGGGTTTATAATCATAGTCGTTGTTATACTTCCGTGGTCGTATATAAATCACAGTCGAGGTTGTTATAATCATGTCATGGGTGTTTATAATTGATCGTGGTTGTTATAAA
>NW_024745245.1:0-19587 GCF_018991925.1 Homarus americanus | reverse complement strand
AGAGAAATAGATGAACATTAAAAGCATGAGAATAATCGACGAAATTGATATTGCACCTTCCTCTCTCTCTCTGAGGCGTCCATTTGTTTCACTGGAGACAGGACGCAGTAAACAAACATTAAGGCGTCCAGCGTCAAGGATCATGTTATCTCGCCCAACACTCACAGCCTGAATTACTGTATCTTGTCTTAGACGCATCAAAGTATAAAATGGATTCATTGCTTAACTGAAATAAGAAGAAATCATTTAATGGCATCAACAGCGCAGATATAGAATTTCCTGCAGCCATCTATCGTATTACTCACTAACTGTTATATGGTTCATCTCATCCCGGACATCCTCAGCACCTTAGCCAGGTCATTTACATTTTGTCTCATCACTAGTGAAAAAAAAATATTTGATTCACGAGATAAAACAGAATTTCCTCTTCATATTCGTTTATTCTATAGTGGATTTTATGTTATCAACCTCTGCTACTTAATGTTCTTACCTCCTGGTCCAAGTCACGTACTTTACACGTTTGTAGCAGCCACAGAACACTTGTATCTTGTGGCTGATCGTGTTGATGGTGTGTGATCTGAGGAAGGAAATGGTTACATCACAACTACGATGTTATTTATCATGTTTAACGTCCACACATAAGCTCATGCACTGTCGTATCAGTTCCTCCAAGTCAAAACAAGATGTAGTTGAAGAAACATTTGCTCTCTACTTCATCCACACCACACTCTGGGTCCTCTGATCCTACGGTTATATGTACAGTTATACACAGTCATTCGGTAACCTGCTTCATTATTCTGAATCCCAAACCCATTCTTCGAACTACGGCCGATTGTCCGCCCTCTGGCTACGAGGTTTTAAACTAAAGGGACCTTGATATTGTCTCAGGTTACCCATAGATGGCGTTCCCTGTGTACCTAACTCAAATATGAACATAAATGACGTCATAAGCAACACAAATCATGGTATAACTACATAGTACAATAACGGTATGAATTAGACAAAAGTTTTTGTTATTAATAAATTAATTATAAGCAGTGAACAACATACAAATATTGTTAAGGAACTTGTCATCCATATTCCTCCTGTGTGACTGAAGAACGAATGGCGGACTGTACAATGGAGTACATTTGTGGGTAAAATGAAACCCTTTCTTCTGTGTGTTTTGTTTTACTTTACCCTAGATATACGTCATCAAAGTAAATATCTTTGTTTCGTCTCCGTCACCACAAATAATTTCAAGCTGTGTTCTGCATATTTTTCCTCGTCATCAAAATGAAGTTATTGACTATTTGGTCATGAAGGCGAGAAATGAAGCTGACACAGCGTTCTGGTAACTTTCCTCATTTAGGAAGATTATTATATTCCCAAACTCATCTTCTCTACAGTGTTGTGAGGTGTGTGTGTGTGTTTACCACCACCAAAGACTTGCTAAGACCGTCAACCTCGTCCACTGTCAACCACCTTTGGTAAATGTCACACAAAACAACAACAACATTATAATTAAATGAACTGGTATCAGTCTCTGCTTTCTCAGGTAAAACAGATAATAATAAAAGTAATATATGCAGTAAATAAATAAACATAAGACTAAATAAGTGAAGGAGACATGTTAGTGATGACTTGTGACCACTCGTAGCTCTCTCATCCTGACGGGATAAACGGCCTTACAACACAAACATAATGGACAATAACTTCGCACTGAATCTGAAGTAGAAGAAAACAGCAGTTGACTGTGTTAATAACACCCCCCCCCCACGAAAAAAACTTTCATTAAACGTAAGTTCTGCAAAGTATTGACGTATTTGATTTTAAGGTTTACTTTTTTTTTTACTAAAATCGTAAATTTTACTGAACTCGCAACTATATGAGAATGTAAAAAATTAGGTTCTAAAAGATTCACATCTCACCAGTGTTAACCTTCTTCATATACACACGAAACCATAACCAAGGAACCTCTTTACGAGATGAATTATTACCTGGCTGGGTGATGACTTGGTGAGTTCCTTGGGTCGTATGAGCATTTAGGTGTTTGTGTACAGTACATGGATGTATGTGCATTTTTGCAGGGTTGTACTTGCATTTGTAGCGTTTGTGTGTATGCTTGTGCGTGCTTGGGTGTATGCGAGTGTGTTGTGTGTGCGTGTTTCTCCGTGCGCATGCCGGACAAGAACGTACTGTACTGTACCTTATCACCTGCGTGCGTCACAGAGCCAACAGATAGCCACCGTCCCCATCAGCCTGACGCGGCCATAACTGTGTAAAACCCAATCAAACACCAATAATTATTCCACATCAAGTAGGCACGATTTTTCCATAGTTGAGTTTAAATTGTATTAACCTCATCATCGGTAATTTGGATGATAAACACGGACATGATAGATAGTTGGTACTATTTGAAAAATATAATGGAGTTATATAAACGAGGTCGCGTATGATCAACGTAGAGTGTTGTTGTGAAGTATAGTATTACCCAGGTGGATGTTTACCTGAACGATGACCTACAGTGTTGTTACTGTTAATTGATTTTGTTTTTAATTTGTAATGAATAAGTGATAATTGACAATACTGTGAATGGTGACACTGACGTGCTCTATACTTCTGTACTATGGCTGGTGACACTGAGGTGCTCTATACTTCTGTACAGTGGCTGGTGAAACTGAAGTGCTCTGTACTTCTGTACTGTGGCTGGTGACACTGAAGTGCTCTATACTTCTGTACTGTGGCTGGTGACACTGAGGTGCTCTATACTTCTGTACTGTGGATGGTGACACTGAAGTGCTCTATACTTCTGTACTGTGGCTGGTGACACTGAGGTGCTCTATACTTCTGTACTGTGGATGGTGACACTGAAGTGCTCTATATTTCTGTACTGTGAATGGTGACACTGAGGTGCTCTATACTTCTGTACTGTGAATGGTGACACTGAGGTGCTCTATACTTCTGTGCTGTGGATGGTGACACTGAGGTGCTCTATACTTCTGTACTGTGAATGATGACACTGAGGTGCTCTATACTTCTGTACTGTGAATGGTGACACTGAGGCTGCTCTATACTTCTGTACTGTGGATGGTGACACTGAGGTGCTCTATACTTCTGTACTGTGGATGGTGACACTGAGGTGCTCTATACTTCTGTACTGTGGCTGGTGACACTGAGGTGCTCTATACTTCTGTACTGTGGCAGGTGACACTGAGGTGCTCTATACTTCTGTACTGTGGCTGGTAACACTGAGGTGCTCTATACTTCTGTACTGTGGATGGTAACACTGAGGTGCTCTATACTTCTGTACTGTGGATGGTGACACTGAGGTGCTCTATACTTCTGTACTGTGGCTGGTGACACTGAGGTGCTCTATACTTCTGTACTGTCTGGTACTGAGGTGCTCTATACTTCTGTACTGTGGATGGTAACACTGAGGTGCTGTACTGTGAATGGTGACACTGAGGCTCTATACTGACACTGTGCTCTATACTGTAGTGTGGATGGTGACACTGAGGTGCTCTATACTTCTGTACTGTGGCTGGTGACACTGAGGTGCTCTATACTTCTGTACTGTGGATGGTGACACTGAGGTGCTCTATACTTCTGTACTGTGCTGGTGACACTGAGGTGCTCTATACTTCTGTACTGTGGATGTGACACTGTGCTCTATACTTCTGTGGTGGATGGTGACACTGAGGTGCTCTATACTTCTGTACTGTGGCTGGTGACACTGAGGTGCTCTATACTTCTGTACTGTGGATGGTGACACTGAGGTGCTCTATACTTCTGTACTGTGGATGGTAACACTGAGGTGCTCTATACTTCTGTACTGTGGCTGGTGACACTGAGGTGCTCTATACTTCTGTACTGTGGATGGTGACACTGAGGTGCTCTATACTTCTGTACTGTGGATGGTAACACTGAGGTGCTCTATGCTTCTGTACTGTGGCTGGTGACACTGAGGTGCTCTATACTTCTTTACTGTGGCTGGTGACACGGAGGTGCTCTATACTTCTGTACTGTAACACTGTGGTACTGGTAACACTGAGGTGCTCTATACTTCTGTACTGTGGATGGTAACACTGAGGTGCTCTAGGTGCTCTATACTTCTGTACTGTGGCTGGTGACACTGAGGTGCTCTATGGGGCTGGTGACACTGAGGTGCTCTATACTTTTGTACTGTGGATGGTGCCACTGAGGTGCTCTATGGGGCTGGTGACACTGAGGTGCTGTATACTTCTGTACTGTGGCTGGTGACACTGAGGTGCTCTATACTTCTGTACTGTGGATGGTGACACTGAGGTGCTCTATGGGGCAGGTGACACTGAGGTGCTGTATGCTTCTGTACTGTGGCTGGTGACACTGAGGTGCTCTATACTTCTGTACTGTGGATGGTGACACTGAGGTGCTCTATGGGGCTGGTGACACTGAGGTGCTCTATACTTCTGTACTGTGGATGGTGACACTAAGGTGCTCTATACTTCTGTACTGTGGCTGGTGACACTCTTTCCTCTAATTTATCTCACACGTGGTAATAATAATTTATCACTGGATTAGTGTCAGGGTTTATTTGTCACCTGTTGTGTCTAAGTACAGCACGTTGCCATTTTATATTGTTTTAGAGGGTATCATTATTTGCTCAATAGCTAAAATAAGTCCTGTTATAAGTATTGTCATATTTATATAAAGATTCATAGGAGAGCAGACAGCTATTGTAGGTGACGACAATACTTACAACAATAGCCAACAATATTATGGCGTTATCATATTGGTAGGATCACATGTAAGCTATTATTATGCAGCAGCGTCACCTACAAACAACACTAATTGGTGTTCCATCTGGGCAGGATCGAGGGGACAGGTAATGGACGAGTTGATGGTTCTGGCTAAACACAAGCAATACACTCTGCCACGTTCGTAGATTGATACGCTATATACAATTTGTAATAAAAATTTAAAAACTCATCGCTGCAGTCGGAGGTAGTGGAAAGGATGGCCTCTTCAGACCCCAAATGCCACGTTCAGATAAGTTTTAAGGGTGTTTTTTTTATGGTCTAAGTCATGGACATTTCTTAAGTGAATAAATGTGCCGTGAAGAGCAGTTTCAAACATAGGTCGGATGGATATATGAGCGGTAGGGGTTGGGTGGAAATGGGACTGTCCGGTATGGTCCAATAGACCCGCTGCAGCTTCCCACATTCGTATATTCTTTGGGATATCAAAAACTCCCATGTTCACACCAGCTCAGCTGTCGATGTATTCTTACCTGGTAGACTTTCTTTTTTTCAGTGCATTTACAGAGTATATCAGTACTAGATGGAGATACGAGTAAATTTAGAAGTAATGACATTGTCTCGACTTTGTTTTGAGAATGCCTGGTGCTAGGTAAACATGACAACATAGTGCTGTTATCGTTTTGATGATTCACTAATGAACCACTGGGATATATCATCATTTATATTAATTAATGGGTAAAATTTACTGTAACTACCATATGTAATTTGATGTTTTGATTCGAGATAGGCTATATTGGGTAAATTTTAAGTTTTGGTCATCCCTGTACTTTGACATGCAGACTGTTTTTTCTGTTGGTTTGCGATGTGTTATGAACGATTTAGACCTTCATTTCTATCGGAAATCACCAGTTTTGAGTTGCTACCCCCCCCCCCTTACCGATGTATGTTAAGCTAACCTTATAACTCATCATACTCTAACCTAACCTAACATATGATCTGTATTTTCTTATGCGATCGAAAAATGTTTTGCGACAGAAATCCTGTAGAGATAATGTGCATTATTGTTTAAAGTACTTTATCCCATAGTTAGAATCTTAAGGTCACCCAGATGACCAAAATCAAAATAATACCAATATTGTTTGGAATGTTTTTACTATGAAATTTGTTGTATGGGCAGCTAATATCCATTGAATTAGTTTGTGCTTAGAAATATTTATATATTCTAAATAGTATTTCTGCGTTGCACAATAATGCACAATTAATTTTTGAATAATATTTATTTACTGAGCCGATCACCCGAGAAGGTTGGACAGGTGGCTGCCTCCTGGGAAGCTCTCCCCAACCAGTGACGTCACAACCAATCACAGAGCTTTTCGCAGTCACATGACTTTTTAGCAACTTTAACCCTTATTTTTTTTTTACACTTTTTGGCCTAATTTATTGAAAAATATCATTACCATAGTGAATTTAAGCGTTTTCTTTACCCATTGACCTGCCAACTTAGGAAAAAATCCCGACCGTCAACTCGTTCATTGTCAGGAGATTAATGACTATGACTATTGGCCAGTTGATTGTTGATTCATTGTTCCCAGGCGAGATCCATAAACACTCAGGTACTTATCTAATTATGAGCGATAGGGCATTATGACTTTCAGTTTCTCGGTGAGTATGTGCGCGCGCGCGCGCGTGCGTGCGTGCGTGCGTGCGTGCGTGCGTGCGTATGTGTGTGTGTGTGTGTGTGTGTGTGTGTGTGTGCGCGCGCGCGCGCGCGCGTGGCGGACTTCTTCTCAATACTTGACACGGTCACAACTTCCTGTTCTTCGCCGTTCATATTAACATTGAGGCAGACCAAGAAAGAACCTTGTTGTTATTATGATTTACTCCCTTACCTTCAGCACACTTCATCACACAACTTAGTAGTATATCCATCTCTGTGACTCAGCCGCTGGAATCACATTATCTTCACACATAATCCACCACTACCTCACTATAACCCACTACTCAGCTCACCTCATTGTGTTTACTCATCCCTAAACTCTTTATGTTTCCGTAGTGATGTTACTCGACTACCGACACATTTTTTTTACTTATTCATTTACTCTTAACACCATTTACTCTGTTATCAACACTTCCCTCCTTATCAACACCTTCGATGGTATTCACGCTTCCCAGTACACAACACCCACGTGGCTAGTATACTGTGTAGCCTTTTGTGAAGTAGTCTTTTGACCTCAGTTCTCTAAATCTTAAAGTGTGGTAAACGATGTCTTCTTATCGATTAATGTAAGGCCCATACGGCGTTATTCTTCTCCTTACATTTTGTTCTATATTTAGTTGTATAATATCTTACACATACTAGGTCACAGTCATGCAAAATATATGCCTACGGGAAGCAAATAAATAAATAAATTAATTAAAATCTTTTGGAAAATTCGAGACCCCCAAAAAATCGTAGTTTTTTTTTACCATTATTCAGTAGAACAATGTAATTATTTTATTCAATCAAATGTATCACTTACATTTTTTTCTCTTCAGTCATATTAAAGTGCTGGTTCCTCTCCACCCTCTCCCGTCTCACTCAACACACACACACACACCCACACACCTCCTGATACTCCAGCTTTCAGTTTCTATTACGTCTTAATTGTAAAATATTCTATTCCACATCCCACTCCGTTTTCTCCTGACCTTTATCAACACCACCAGTAATATAAGATTAATTCACCAACTCCCGCTAACTTTCACTTAGTATATGACAAAATAAAGTAAGTAAAGCGATATAATGTAAGTTAAATATAATACTTTAGTTGACATAAGTACGTGTTTAATGTGAGATTATTCAAACTGTGGATCAATAAGCAAAAGAAAGTGTGAAAACGTGAAAGTGGGTCCTATGGGCATGACTTTCTGTTAGTTAGGGTAAAACGATACATATTTCAGCCATTCGACAATACTAGTTAAGTAGTCTGGAGACATTGTACAGTAGGGAATATTTAGGAACCTTACAATATGCAAGCAGAAACAAATATACAGGACACTTTTAGGACGGACAAAGACTCGGTACAAGTTAGCTAGAGCCCAGGGAGGTGATACGAGTGTTTAATGACCTTATCTGATATCCCTGTGATCTCAGGTCTTGTGTAACATCATTGTGATAACACTACGAGGGAATGTCGGTAAAAGTTTGCAGCTAACTGAAGTGAAGTTGTGAGATAAATTTCGACTTAGGTGCTGTCATCACTACACAGACAGCATCTGTGGTGGACGTTACCAGCAACAGTATCGAAGTGGATCATTAACGAAGGGAAATATTTGTTTGTGGACTCATAAGAGGAACTTAAAAGGTGGGACTCATTACCGACAGGAATCATCATCGCATGGATCAAAGAGTCGCATGTCTTGCTCGTGGACGATACAATTTAGAGTCGTCACCAAGAACTCTAATCATTACATGAGGGCTTCCTCACGTCTCACCTCCACCTCCAGTTTGTAATGATCTTCCTTCAAGAGTTAACTTGTTTTTACCTGTGTCATGGCATCTTAGGCTTGGGCCAGTCTTCTGGTAACGTGATTTGTTACTCCACTGAGATTTCACAAACAAGAGAACACAATTATTAATTGTTTGTCATTAGAAATCGTGGGAACGGAGATGATGCTGACGCAGTGGTTCTATCATTGGTCCTCGTACACTCGTGTTCATATACTGTAAACTGTGGCTGTAGCTACAGGGTGGGCGAAAGGTCGTTACATCCCAAAGGCATCAGGGATCCAGGATGTCTATGTAAGCATCCTCGTTTCCACAGCATGGGGTGATATGCCGCCATGTCCTGTGTAACACATTTCAAGGCGTTTGTGGTGTGATTGTTGCAAATGCTGAGGTCGAGGCTCCTTGTAGGCCACATTAATAGTGCTGGAGGGGTCGCAAACCCATGATCTCTTTGGAATTGTCTCATCTAGAAAGTCCCAAACTGTTAGTGAATAATAGTCAAGGTTCCATTCTGCTGCAGCCGTGCATCATGTCTTACGCCAAATTCAAGTTTTGATATGAACTTGTTCTGAGATATGTTCAGAAAAGAAGCTGGATTGACAATGTCACAATAAAGTATGGATCACCCACTTAGCAAGACACACTAATGATCTCTCCAACACACAACACACACTCCTGGTCTCTCCAACACACAACACACACTCCTGGTCTCTCCAACACACAACACATACTCCTGGTCTCTCCAACACACAATACATACTCCTGGTCTCTCCAACACACAACACATACTCCTGGTCTCTCCAACACACAACACATACTTCTGGTCTCTCCAACACACAACACATACTCCTGGTGTCTCCAACACACAACACATACTTCTGGTCTCTCCAACACACAACACACACTCCTGGTCTCTCTCTCCAACACACAACACATACTCCTGGTCTCTCCACACACACACACACACATCCTGGTCTCTCCAACACACAACACATACTCCTGGTCTCTCCAACACACAACACATACTTCTGGTCTCTCCAACACACAACACACACTCCTGGTCTCTCACAACACACAACACACTACTCCTGGTCTCTCCAACACACAAACATACTCCTGGTCTCTCCAACACACAACACACACTCCTGGTCTCTCCAACACACCTGGTCTCTCAACACACACACTCCTGGTCTCTCCAACACACACACACACTCCTGGTCTCTCCAACACACAACACACACTGCTGGTCTCTCCAACACACACATACTCCTGGTCTCTCCAACACACAACACACACACTCCTGGTCTCTCCAACACACAACACACACTCCTGGTCTCTCCAACACACAACACATACTCCTGGTCTCTCCAACACACAACACACACTCTGGTCTCTCTCCAACACCAAACACACCTCCTGGTCTCCAAACAACAACACACACTCCTGGTCTCCAACACACAACACACCTCCTGGTCTCTACACACACACCTTACACAACATATCCTCCAACAGACAATGACTCCTGGTCTCTCCAACACACAACACATACTCCTGGTCTCTCCAAACACACAACACACACTCCTGGTCCTCACACACAACAACACACACTGGTCTCTTCTCAACACACAACACACACTCCTGGTCTCTCTCCAACACACACAACACACACACTCCTGGTCTCTCCAACACACAACACACACACTCCTGGTCTCTCCAACACACAACACACACACTCCTGGTCTCTCCAACACACAACAACACACACTCCTGGTCTCTCCAACACACAACACACACACTCCTGGTCTCTCCAACACACAACAACACACACTCCTGGTCTCTCCAACACACAACAAAACACACTCCTGGTCTCTCCAACACAACACACACACTCCTGGTCTCTCCAACACACAACACACACACTCCTGGTCTCTCCAACACACAACAAAACACACTCCTGGTCTCTCCAACACACAACACACACACTCCTGGTCTCTCCAACACACAACACACACACTCCTGGTCTTCAGTTAGCCAACCGTCAAGTAAGTGAAGGGAAGCGCCAGATGTGTCACGTTAACACCCCATCAAAGTCCACATATTTTTCTCTTCAAGTTTTAACTTAAGAAGTTGAGGAGCGACAACCACCTGCCAATAACTGTCAAGTTAATGTTGAGGAAACTTATAATATACAACTCGAAGATAATTAACACATATTCCACACTTCACATGAGGATGTTTTACTGTTGGATATTAAAGATAATGACTCGTATTTCCATGTTTGTGCTGCCGTGTTTTCCTAAGAGCTAAATTGAAGTACCACAGCTCAGACTCGCTTTAATACTCAACAAGTAAAAGCTGGAGTGAGAACATCAACCTCCTCAAAACTTGTAGCTGTTATAATGGAGAAAACGAGAAAAGTTGTCAAGAGTAAAGAAGAACTCCTTACGTTATGGTGCACTGAGTTACTGTTTTGTGTGTAGGTCTGAGTGATGTACAATAAAAGGACCTCGGACTATTCCTTCGTTTGGGCTTTGAGATGGAGAGCAAGAAGTATAACGTTCAGTTGGCAGACACAGGAAGATACTGCTATATGTGAGGTTGATTATCGCCAGAGGTGTGATAACTGCTGCTCACCTCCAGGTTCACGACTATTCATGTCAACTTCCTTTAAGTTTATTTGGCTAGCTATTTACATATTCATCTATATATGATGTTACCAGACTTGTAACAAGCTTTCATAACTGTTGTTTTTTTTCCTATTTGTTTATGCATTTCTTTGTTTATTATATGTAAGTAGTGAACATAGATCCTTTAGAGGGTTACGTTAATACACCTTGTCTTCCTTCCTCATATTCATCACAATGACTTATTTGCGAGTTCAGGTTTAATATTGTTGTCTATTCACAACATTCCTATTGTCCCTAGAGGCCGCCCTTCTTCTCAGGTCGAAATCTTAGTTAAATTATTTCAACACAATTTTTCTGGCACAAGGTTTTTAAACGGATTTTAAGTAAATTTGGGGTGCAGAATCCAAATATGACTTTGGTTTTTGTCTATCACATCAGGTTTTTGAGATATACCATATTGCACTTTTGCTGGGAAACGTAAACTTTTGGATCAAAATTGACGGTTTAAACATGTATACATAAATTTTTTCAGCATTATAATTTGTATTTTCTATAACCAAAAATTGTTAATATCAAATTGGAAAGTTAATGCACATATAATATTTAAATGTAACATTGAAGGGTGAAAAAAAACAATTAATGTACGGTAGAAATAGTGCAAGTATTAAGATCAAGTTACAGTTACATAAACTTCCTCTTTTTGGCCGATCTCTTATGTACAGCTTCTGGAATGTCTCTCATCAAACTCCAGCAGTAGTCCGCCATCATGTTCGAGTCCCATCGACCTTGGTAACGTTCTTCCATTACTTTAATGTCTTGATGAAAGCGCTCCCCTTGCTCCTCGCTCACTTCTCCCAGATTTTCTGGAAACTCGTCCAAGTGACTGTGTAAGTAGTGAACCTTGATACTCATTCTGCATCCAGGTGCTTGTAAACTCAAGAGCAGCTCTTCCACAATTTCTTGATAGTTGTCCGCTTTCTTGTTCCATAAGAAGTTCCGCACCACATTAGAGAAAGCATTCCAAGTTCTTGCCTGTGCCTCAGTCATTGTTGCAAGGAAGTGTGGATCTCTGAGTAGTGTTCTTATTTGAGGTCCATCAAAAATCCCTGCCTTTTTCTTCTCGTCGCTAAGACTTGGAAAGGTTGAGCATATATATCTGAAACACTCTCCACTATGATCAAGAGCCTTGACGAATTGCTTCATGATACCAAGTTTTATGTGCAGAGGAGGAAGGACAATGTTTTTCCTGTCAACCAGAGGATCGTTAATGATATTCTTGTCACCAGGCGTCAAACTATGTCTTGGTGGCCAATTCTTTTTCACCCAATGGTCTGCTGTAGCCCTGCTGTCCCAGTAGCACAGAAAACAGGGGTATTTTGTGTACCCTCCTTGCTGGCCCAATAGAAAGTTTACCATTTTCAAGTCCACACAAATTAACCATTCATGAGCATGGTATTGCAACCTCGCTAGAACAGTCTTAATGTTTTCATACTCTTCTTTAATTTGTACAGAATGTCTGATTTGAATTGAACCATACTTGTTTCCGTTATGAAGAAGAACACATTTCAAGCTCCTTTTAGAACTGTCAATAAAAAGTCTCCAATCCTTACTATCATATGCTGGTAGTCCCATGGAGAGAAGAAGTCCTTCTACATCATTACAAAAAACAAGCTGGTCATATGAATGAAAGTACTTCCGCAGTTGCTCTTCTCTGTTGCGATAAAAGGAGACACTCGTGCCAGGTTTTAAGAGTCGTTTCTCTTGAAGCCTGGAAGCTAACAATTCAGCAGACTGTTTTGGCAAATTTAGATCTCTGACCAGATCATTCAATTCTGACTGAGTAAACAACGTTGGCTTTTCACAATCTTCACCAGATGGCTTGAAAAGATCAGTCTCTTCATCTTCATCAGTAGAAACAAGTGAATTCCGGTCTATATCCTCAATCTCTGGTAGCTCAGTAAATTCTGGCACGTTACGTGATGGAGCAAATCTGAGATCAGATTTGGATTCAGCACCTTAAAGTTAGTAAAAAACAGTTAAAAGGTTTCATGCCAGAAAAAAAATTTTTTTGTAGACCAGTGTTATCTTAATTCACCGCCGGAACAATCTTCTACCGTGGACTGTAATTGTTATTTATGACATGTGATATTTATTTCTACTTCCTCACTTCGTATACACGTACAGTACCAGCATTATAAAAAAAAGAACCTCCACTCGAACCATTACTAAACCTGTGTACCCCATAAACTGGCATCACTCACACAAGGTTCTCTTACTGTGTGTTTCTTAATCTAGTTTTTTAACACCTCAGACAATATATGTTTTCTTCCTTGTGTCTCATGTCCCCTTTTCCTCCCACTTTTGTAAACATTTTCTCAAATTATATCCTCCTTCTATGCCAAAGTTTCTTACTCGCCCATTTACATCCAACCAAAAAGCTCTATTTTTCCATTTGCTGTATTTTCATTGTCTATTTCCCATGAACTATGCATTTCTTCCCGATTTTCCTTGCCTTTAATCATTTTATTTACCATACCAGTGACACGTGATCTGGTGGATATATACCATGTGCTCTTTCGATCATAGTCTTGATTGTGTTTAAACCATGTGTACCGCTGTGTTTGTGTTCACGTATCTACTATCAGTATCCCAGACACTCCACATCAACCAGTCACTTCACCCTTCACTATCACCTATCCACCCATTCAGGTCACTTTGATTTACATTTGCAATTGCTTTCGTTTCTCTCTCGGAAGTTATTCTTGATTTCATCCTTCCTTTCCTTACGTGGGGCAGACGACACACTTACACACAGTGCTAACCTAACTTGCGCAGTTTGGTTCCTTCTGTATAATTCGCTATCCAGGGCTTACTTACCTACAAACAAACATATTTTACAAGCAATTCTCTCATTAATAGTCAAATTCCTGTCTACCGTATTCTCCCACGATAAACTTTAGATCTTGCTCGCTGCTCCTGCTCCCACTGACCTTGGGATCTCGATTCACACGTCCTTTTTTACCCAAATTTCTATTTCGAGAGACATAAAACATTTACGTCACAATTTACTCTCTCACATTTCACTTCCCTCTTGAGTTTTCCAAGGATGGCCACAGTAACTCCACCCATTTCCGAGATTCCGTTTGTCTGTTATAGGGACCTAGGATATACCCAACGCAAATATACCTTCATATATCCACAACCATTTCTCACTTTCCACCATCCCTCTTATCACTCAACCGGGAGTATGTACGAGAACGTTCGTATGGAGTAGCTGGGGTTTAAATAACGTTTTGACATTTACTGATTTTCTGCAAAAGGGTTTATGTATCTTGCGGGTTGGAACCTTTCCTACTGGCTATGACGTTGGGTTCTCTCTCTCTCTCTCTCTCTCTCTCTCTCTCTCTCTCTCTCTCTCTCTCTCTCTCTCTCTCTCCTAGACATGAAAAATAAGATCTTACTCATTTATAACCATAGAGAAATTAAAAAAAAATAATAATCCCCTTTTCACAGGAGAGAGAGATGCCTTCAGTAATTGAACGACGATTACAGGTGTTCTATTACTTGTGTTTTTGTTTCGAGTCCGTCTACATATTTCCGCTATACATTGGTCCCTCGGTTAACGAGTACCATTCGTTCCAGAAGGTTGTTCGTTAACCGAAATTTTTTTTAACCAAAACCATTGTTTCAATGGGTTTTTGGGTAATTGGTTCCAGCTCACCGAAAATTGCCTAAAGTCAACAAAAAAGGGAGTAAAGTACACTTACTTTTAGGTGTGTATGTAGAAGGCTCCTGGATGATGATGCTGATGTGAATTTGAAGTGGGAGGTGGAGGAGGAGAAGGGAGAAGAGAAGGAAGTGGAAGTGGAGGAGAAGCATTTTACTGCTTATTGGAAGGTGAGTCACCTTCCATGGAAATGTCAGGCACCTCTGGACTGACAGATTCTCCACCAGGAACATCCTCTCTCCTTCTTGAAGTGGAAGGCTGAGGGCTAGCATCTTGTTCCCGCTGCCTTTTACTGAAGAAACTGTCAATTTTTGTCTGTGGGGCATCTCTATTCCTCATCATTAACTGATGTTTGAAGGAGGAGACCACTGTGTCCTCAACATGACACAAAACTAGTTCAGGCTTTTCCACATCTGGGTGCCTTGAAGCCAGTTTCCTGAACTTCTCCCAGTGGTGAACAACATCTTTCAACTCTGAAGTTGACATATGGTCATCACTTTCCTTTTCCTCCTCACCACTGTCAGCCTCTAACATCTCATCCAGTTGCTGCAAGTCATCTGGAGTAAGTTCCTGTTCATGAGACATCACAAGCTCTTCTACACCATCCTCCTCCACTTCAAAGCCCAATGACTGACCAATGGATACAATCTCCTAGTGCAACTCTGTTTCATCCTGAAATCCCTCAAAATCATGGACTACTGATGGCCACAGTGCTTTCCATGAAGAATTGGGGGATCTAGTGGAGACTTCTTGCCATGAGGACACAATCAATTTTACAGCCTCCAGGATGTTAAACTGTGTCTTCCAAAACTGTGCCAGTGTTAGTTCAGGAGCAGTGGAAGTTGCCTGATGACACCTCCTGAACATTTTCTTCATGTACAACTTCTTGAAGTTGCTGATCACATCCTGGTCCATTGGCTGTATGATTGATGTAGTGTTGGGAGGCAAAAACAACACTTTGACAAAGTCAAATTGAGACTCCAAAGTTCTGGCAAGTAGAGGGTCATGACCAGGGGCATTATCCATGAGGAGAAGAGCCTTTAAAGGGAGTTTATTGGTGGTTAGGTAGCTCTTCACAGAAGGGCAAAACACCTCAACAACCCATTCATTAAAAAGCTGTCTTGTTACCCATGCCTTACGGTTGGATTTCCAATAAACTCCTAGCCGTCCTCTTACCATTTTTTGTTGCTTGAACACCCTGGGGTTCTCAGAGTGGTAGACAAGCATAGGCTTCAGTCGGAAATCCCCTGAAGCATTGGCACCAAGCAATAGAGTGAGACGGTCTTTCATAGGTTTATGCCCAGGTAAAAAGGCTTCATCTCTGGTGATGAATGTTCTTTTGGGCATCTTTTTCCAGAACAGCCCAGTTTCGTCGACATTGAACACTTGTGGTGCGATTTTAGTTTTCTGTCTTAATACTGATCCTTTTTTATTCATAAAACGACTACACCACCCTCTTGTTGCCTTGAAGTCTTTACCGGTGTCTGGATTTGACTTGGCGAGTTTCATTGCGTAAATTCATATTGCATTCCTGGTGATGACTTATCCACTCTCTCGGTTCTCGTTGACCCACTCGAATAATTTCTCCTCCAGTTCTGGCCACTGTTGTTTACCTCTTCTCAGGGCACTTTTTGTTCTGGGGATGTCTATTAACTTTTCTTCAGCCTTCTTCCACTCTCGAACCTGCTTCCCGTTAACGCCGAATTCTCTTGCATGATCGACCCATTAATAGATGCGGCGACTTGCGGTAACTAATCTTCTCATGCATAGTGCATTTGACTAGCTATTGGATGAAGAATCTCTAGGATTTTGCGATTGTTTTTTTCAACAAGGCCATTAGCCTGTGGATGATAGGCTGCGATAAAACTTTGTTGGATGTCGTATTGTCGACATATTTGCGCTGCAAGTTGGTTCTTGAACTCTAATCCGTTGTCAGAGAGGAGAACCTTGAGCGTAGTAAAAGGACATATAATATTAATCACTAAGGCATAGGCCACAGATTCGACTGTTTTATTCTTCAGTGGAACTAAACTCACAAATCTAGAAAAATGATCCACACACACTAGGACTTACGAGGATCCTTGATGACTCCTCGGAAGTTATAACAAGTCTATCGCGACTGTGTCGAACAGACGTTCTGGTGTAGGAAATTGTAGAATTGGAGCCCGTGCCATTGTAGTACCTTTGTAGTACCCTGAGCACATGACAAACACTTAGCAATATGTAATTCTATGTCTTTCTTGATAGTATTCATTAAATACTTCTTTCTGACCTCCGCCAGACATTTGTCACGTCCGGGGTGACCTGCTTGGGGAGCATCGTGATACAACATTAGTATCGTTTCACGAAGTGTATCATGTACAACAATTTGTGTAAGAACACCCTCAGTTGCCTCAGTTGTCTGCTTGGAGCGAAGGAGTATGTCTCGTCGTAGTTCAAATTGATTGAACGGAAGAGGTAACTTTGGAAAATTAGCCTCCTCCCCCTACTCTAGAACGAAAATGACAGTAGACCCTTGCTTGCGAGTGGAAGAACAATGATAGAGGCATCACTGGTGCTATATTTCTGGACAAAGCGTCTGCCACCACATTCGCTCGTCCTGGTAAATACTTGAACTCGGGTTCAAACTCTTGAATGGTCAGATACCAGCGTGTTAGTCTACCTGAAAGATTTTAGCCGTGAAACAGCTCTGTCACTGCCACGTGATCTGTATAGACGGTTATTTTATAACCAAAAATTATGTCTTTAAACTTCTTTAGTGCCCAAACAACAGCTAACATTTCTAGATGCGTTACTGAATAACGTGTTTCGGCATCATTAAGTTTACGACTTGCAAAAGCTATCACTATATTTTCCTCGTGCGTCCAGCTGCATAAGTACAGCGCCGATTCCCTGTATTGGGGCGTCGGTACACAGAGTAAATTCTTGAGAGTAGTCAGGAAATGCTAAAACTGGGGCAGTGGTAAGTGCTGTCTTCAATGCACTAAAACTATCTTCTTGTTCAGCATTCCATGCCAAAGTTGCATCCTTCCTAAGTAGCTTAGTCAAGGGTGAAGCTAATGTCGCATAACCTTTAATAAAAGAACGAAAATATCCAGATAAACCAAGAAAACTATGTACTTTATCAACAGTTGTAGGACGTGGGAACTGGGCCGTCACCGTCAACTACTGTACATGACCAAGGAATTGGATTCTGGATTTTAAAAATTCACATTTAGAAAGTTTGACTCTGAGTCCTGCTTAAGAAAGTTTTTGGAAAACTTCACGAAGTTTAGCAACATACTGTGGTCCCTACCAACCCTGCAAACAAGGTGTTGATCATCCTTTGAAAAGTCAGTGGGGCATTTCTGAGACTGAAAGACATCCTCAGAAATTCAAAATGGCCCAAAGGAGTACTAAAAGCAGTAATCTCTCAAAATTTTTCATCCAGAGGTATTTGCCAATAACCGCTAAGGATTGTAAAATATCACTCAAAACAGGCATTAGGTACCTATCTGGGATTGTATTTTCATTGACGCTTCTAAAATCAATTACTGGGCGCCAACCTCCATCCTTCTTAGGGACTAAAAATAGTGGACTATTGAAAGGGGATTTTGAATGTGTGATAACCTCTTGATCCAACATATCCTGAACCATGTCCTGGACTACAGCGCGCTGGCTCTGAGGTAGTCGGTAAGCTGGTATGTATATTGGGTTTGTGCCTTGTTTTAGGGATATGTGATGTGAGGTTAAATTTGTGTGACCTAGCTGTTCCCCTGGTAAAGCTACAATGTTTCGGTAGTCGGCAAGCAACTCTAGGAGCCTAGTCTTGCCTTGAGGGTGATCATTCACCTTAACATGTGGTGTTATTTTATCTATCCTCTCCTGTCTGGTTTGTTTAATTGAAGGTGAAACACTACCAATTGGGAATTGCGTAGGCTGTTGGGCAACATGGTTATGATAAACTAGAAAATCACACGAATAGCATCCTTCTTTCAATATTCGTAACGCGCCTGTTCTGTTGAGAACTAGAGCGTCTGTTAAACCACCAGGACGAATCGTGTTCAATGTAGATTTGCACGATAAGCCTTTAACCTTGCATGTTTCCGTAAGACAGAGTACATCCGTCCCCGTGTACACGTCAGGTAAAACAACAGTGGCTCTGGTGATTTCCTCATTCTGAAAATGGAGAGTACCCATTAAAACTGCAGGTACGATTGTCCAACTATTGCTGCTATAATCACGCTGGGGAAGTGAGTCTGTGAGGTCTTGGACTCGCTTTGACTCATAATCCATCGTCCTCGTAGTAAGAGCGTTGGACAACACATTCACTCTTGCGGAGAGCAATGGTACAGACGTGTGCATGGCACTGAAGGAAATACCATTAACAGTGATAGTATGATTGCTTGGCTGAACATCTTTCAAATTAGTTTTAAGAGTTGGAAGACCTATTAAACCGTCAGCTGGTAAATTAAAGTCTTGGATCACATAAAAATCTGCAGAAAAGGATATACCACGTCTAGAAAAATGTAGTGGTAATGTTACCATTCCTGTTATAACCAGCTGAGTACCGGAAACTCCTGAGAGATCGGTGTCAGTAGGTCGAATAAAAAATTCTCAGTGAGGGGATCTACGTTGTAACTCTTGATAGCATGCCAAAGAAAGTACGTTTGCACAAGCACCCATATCAATGTCTAACGCTAACTTGACTGACCCAACCCTCGCCGGAATTGATAACACTTCCGCTTTGGTTAGCGCCGCTATTAATGAGGCTGTAACAGAAGTGTTGTCGCATGTTGGTAGTGGTGTAGCTACCCTATGTCAATCAGGGACTGACGTTGGTCTTCCTCCGACTTCTTGTAAAAACGACGGCTTGGCTTACCGTGGTGGGATACCTGGGGTAACTCCATCCCTATTTGTCTACATCGTCGGACTACTGAACAATCCTCCGTAGTATGGGTGGGAAAATCATGGTATAAACACCACACGTCAGCTGTCTGGTCTGAAGCAGACCTGGTTTGAGCAGCTGTTGCATAAGTCTTCGGT
>NW_024745244.1:0-21774 GCF_018991925.1 Homarus americanus | reverse complement strand
TCGGTATGCTTTGGTTCCGGTTACGTATTGCTGTTTGAGAACGAAGGAGAGTCTCTTTCCATCCTCACGGCACGGCCCCTGAGACCTCACCGGCCTTCTACCTTCACCTGGCCCTTCTACCTCACCGGCTCTTTCTACCTCACCCTGCCCTTCTGCCTCACCCGGCCCTTCTGCCTCACCCGGCCCTTCTAATTCTTGGCCCTTCTGTCTCACCCGGCCCTTTGCTCCTCAGGTGTCCGGCCCTTCTAATTCACCTGGTCCTTCTACCTCAATCGGCCTTCCTCACTGGTCTTTCTACCTCAACATGCCTGCTACCTTCGGCCCTCCAATTCAGGTCTTTCCACCTCACCGGCCTTTCTGCCTCACCGGTCCTTCTGCCTCACCCGACCTTCTGCCTCACCTGGCCTGCTACCTCACCCGGTGCTGCTCACCCGGCCCTGCTACTCACCTGGCTCCCTGCTACCTCACCGGCGGTTCTTCCTCACCTGGTCTCTTCTGACTTACCCGGCCCTGCTACCTCACCCGGCCCTTCTACCTCACCCGGCCCTGCTACCTCACCCGGCCTGCTACTCACCCGGCCTTCCTCACCCGGCCCTTCTGCCTCACCCGGCCCTTCTCCTCACCCGGCCCTTCTACATCACCCGGCCCTTCTACCTCCTTGACCCTCTACCTCTACCAGGCCTTCACCTCACCGGCCTTTACTCTCACCCGGCCACTTCTACTCCCGTTCTTCCTGCCTCCACCCCCCGGCCCTTCTACCTCACCCGGCCTTCTACACTGCCCTGTCCTTCCCTCACCCAGCCTTCTGCCTCACCCGGCCCTTCTGCCTCACCCGGCCTTTTCCTGAGCCTTCTACCTCCCAGCCTGTACTTCACCCCACCCTTCTACCTCACCTGACCCTTCTACATCACCCGGCTTCCCCCTTCTGCCTCAACCTGCCCTTCTGCCTCACCCGGCCCTTCTACATCACCCGGCCCTTCTCCTCACCCGGCCCTTCTTACCTCACCTGCCCTTCCTCACCCGGCCTTCTACTTCACCTGCCCTCTTTCTCACCCTGCCTTCACCTCACCCGGCCTTCCTCACCCTTCCTCACCTGGCCCTTCTGCCTCTCACCCGCCCTTCTACCTCACACCCATCTTTCTACCTCACCCGGCCTCCTGCCTCACCCGGCCCTTCTACCTCACCCAGCCTTCCACCTCACCGTCCCTTCTACCTCACCCAGCCCTTCTCCTCACCCGTCCTTCTACCTCACCCGGCCTTCTCCTCCACCCGGCCCTTCTACACCTCCCAGCCCTTCTACTCCCCGGCCTTCTCACTTGGCCTTCCTCACCGGCCCTCCTCACCTGGCCTTCTACCTCACCCGGCCCTTCTACCTCACCCGGCCCTTCTACCTCCCGGCCTTCCTCCCCATGGAAGATTAAGGTGTTATAGAAGCCTTTGTTATGAACAAGAATGCAGATGTTTTGAAGCTGTTGAAGGCTTCCGAGAGCATAAACACTAGGGCATCGAGTGATTCTTGAGGCTTCATATATTGAGTATCATTTTAGCTTCTTTTTGGCTTCAGCTTTTGTTTGACTTTATTATAAGAAAAAATATCTAAAGATTATACTTTTTTTTTTGGGAGGTTCAGAGCAATAGTGACAGGAAAAAAAGATCCTTCCTTATCCCCACCTTACTCTTTACCTCTTCCTCCCCCCCCTCCTTATTCTCCCCCTTCCTTCACCACTTCTTACTCTTTCACCCTCTCCTAATCTTCCTCCCCCTCCCCCTCCCTTCAGCCCCCTCCTCACCTTCCTTCCCTTTCCTTCACTCCTCCCTCACCCATCCTTAACCTTCCTTCCCCTCCCTCACCCATCCTTAACCTTCCTTCTCCTCCCTCATCCTTTCTACCCTCCCGCTTCCCATCTCTCTCCCCTTCTCCCTTCCCTCCTCCTTCACCCTCCCCTCCCTCCCTTCCCAGAGAGTCAGCTGGGCCAGGAAACACCACCTGCACCACACATGGTCCCACTCAACCATTTGTGGCCTGCCTGCCTACCTGCCTGCCTGCCTGTCTCTGCTTGTCTGCCTGTCTCTGCTTGTCTTGCCAGTCTCTACTTTCAATTCATATAGTAATTACATGCTTGTCAAATAGTTCTTGTCTGCGTTAGTAATTGTGTTTGTTGGTGCCTGCCTGTTGACCCAACTTAGTAACTACCACCACCACCACCACCACCACCACCACCACTATTTACTACCACTACTACTACTACTATTTATTATTACTATTACTACTGCTACTACTACTACTACTACTACTTTTTTTTAACTGGCCTCCAGCCTCCCTCAATAACCCTTCGCCGCCATTTATCACCGTAAAATCAAATATCCTAATAAAGTAGCTACCCTAGCTGTGTTGAGTTAGTTGAGCCGCAGATCTATGCGGCATTCAGTGACTGTTGCCTCAACTGTTGTATTCGGCTTTGGGCCCGAAGATCTCATTCCCTGAGACAAAGCAGTGCAGACCAAAGGAAGAGAAGGACAGTCGACATCTCATCCAGGCTGTAACATAACGTCTGGGCTGCTGCTTGTTCGGAGATCAACTCAGGATCTGGTGTAGAAACATCTTGCACTTGGTGCTCCCACCAGAGGTTGTGAACACTGAGGTAAACTGCTTTGATCAACGTTTTGAATTCTCTCCCCATATGCCTTCTCTTGTCGTTCTCGTTCTCCTATGTGCAGCATCGAGAGCTAGGTTACGGTGACATGCGGCCATGGGATCAAAATCCTGATGTCGGAGAAAGCTCGCTGTCCCGCATCCAGAATCCTCGGCACTGACGTCCACACGGGCCTCGCTAGATGTGTTTGAAGTCCTGTGTTAAGTCTCACCGTCCAATGGAAGGAGGGGCGGTTCTACCATGACATCCCGGCAGATTTCCTTCAACATATTTGCTGTGAGATCCTACCTCGTCATGCCTCATGCATGTGAACCCCCCTTCTTGCACACCATGGTGTGATCGCCATCATAGGAAGAGCCACACGCATTGGGAGGGCAAACCTTCTACTGGCGACCGTTGCCTTAGAGCAATGGCATCTGTAAATTCTTGTTTATTAAAGGCTGAAACCATTTGCCCTTATCGGTAACGTAGTTAACCAGTTCGAGGCGCCCACCTCCTGCGCTATAGCTACTTTTTTTGTTTTCAAGTACTTCTAGTGCAGCAATAGTTGCTGCAACTTATCATTTGGCAGTGCTGATCAGTCGTAATGGACCTACAGATCTTATTTACTTCTACTTATTTACTACTACTACTACTGCTACTACTACTACTACTACTACTACTACTACTACTACTACTACTACTACTACTACTACTTTCTTTTACTTTTTTACTTTTTATTTTTCCATCCTCCTTATAGCCATACCTTCGCCGCCAATTTACTACTACTACTACTACTACTACTACTACCACCACCACTCCACACACCACCACTCCACACCACCAACCTCCACCACTCCACACCACCACTCCACCAACCCTCCACCCTCCCACACCACCAACCTCCACCACTCCCACCACCAACCCTCCCACCTCCCACACCACCCAACCCTCCACTCCACACCACCAACCCTCCACCCTCCCACCCTCCATCCTCCCCTCCCACCAACCCTCCCACCAACCCTCCACCACTACACACTTCACCTTCACCACCACACATACCACCACCACCCCACCACTCACTACCACCACACCCACCATCTCTACACACACCCACTCTACCACACACCACCATCTGCCTCTCTACCACACACCACCACACACCATCTGCCTCTACCACACACCACACACACCATCTGACCTCTCTACACACACCACCACACACCATCACACTCTACACACACCACCACACCATCTGACACACCACCACACACCATCTGACACTCTACCACCCACCACACACCATCTGACACTCTCTACCACACACCACCACACACCATCTGACACTATCACCGCTCTCCACCTCTCTGCTCATTACATAAACAAAGATAATTGGTTATTATCCATGTCCACTCATTCATAGTTGACTCCGTAATTTTTTTTCTCGACAGACACTAAACACACAGGTCCCTGGGATGATTTACTCATAACCCAACACGCTTAACCTAACAACCTAGCCTGCCCTAACAACTTAACCTTAACCTAACACCTAGCCTCGGCTGCTTAACCCTGGCCCGACCTACTTAACTTAACCTAACGTAACCTAACACCCTAACCTCACAACCCTAACCTAGCCCGACCTACTTAACTTTCTTGAACATAACGGCTTCTTAAACCTAACCCCTTACTTTCAACCCTAGCCTAACTAACCTAGCCCGACCTGCTTAACTTAACCTAACCCGACCTAACCAACCTAACCTAACGTAACATAACATAACCTAACCTCTAACCTAACCTAGCCCGACACCTTTACAACCTAACGTAACATAACCTAACCCCGACCTAACCTCTTCAACTTCTTCAACCTCAACCTAACCTAGCCTGACCTACTTTTAACCTAACCTGACCTACCCAACCTAACCTCATTCCCTAACCTTTTATCGTAGAGGTGAAGGAGGATGGTCTTTGTCTCTGTTTCTTGTTTTCATTTTTGTTTATTTGTTGTCCTAGAGTCATAGGGTTCTTTAATGACCAGTTGTGTTTGTTTAGCGTGTAATTGTCCTTGTAACAACCTCATTAAACTGACCACAAAACCAATTTAACATCACAAACGAAAATGAAATAATAACGCTTGTAATTTGTTTCTCGTTTTAATATGTTTATTTTTATTTAACTATCATTTATACACTCGAAAGGTAATGATCGTTAACAGTACCAGGGTAATGATCGTTAAGAGTACACAGGGGTAATGATCGTTAACAGTACACAGGGGTAATGATCGTTAAATTCAGGGTAATTATCGATTATATTCAGTGTTGTGTTATTTAGACGGGACACACACACATACACTAGACACACACGTACACTAGATACACACACACGTACACTAGACACACACACACATAACTAAACACACACGTACACTAGACACAGACACGTTTCTAAACACACACACGTGCACTGGACACACACACACACGTACACAGACACACACACACACGTACACTAGACACACACACACGTACACTAGACACACACGCACACCAGACACACACACACGCACCGCACACTCATATAACTCTCCACTAATTATTATATCTTGACTTAGAGGATTTGTATATTTTTATTTTCTATACTTATATATATTGTCTACAGTATGTCTTCATTTTATCAGGTGTTTGTCAGGTATTTGACCGGTGTTTGTCAGGTGTTTGTCAAGTTGTTTGTCAGTTGTTTTCAGAGTGTTTGTCAGTTGTTTGTCAGAGTGTTTTTCAAGTGTTGACAGAGTATTGTCCAAGTTGTTTGTCAATTGTTTTCAAGTGTTTGTCAATTGTTGTCGTGTTTTCAGGTTGTTTGTCAGTGTTTTTCGCTTTATTTGTCAGTTGTTTGTCAGTGTTTTTTCAGGTGTTTGTCAGTTGTTTGCAGAGTGTTTGTCAGTGTTTGTAAGAGTTGTTTGTCAGGTATTTTTCAGAGTGTTTGTCAGGTGTTTGTCAGGTGTTTGTCGGGTATTTGTGGTGTTGATGAAGGAGAACAACAATACAACGTAGGGAACTTCTATGTAGGTGTGGTGTGGTGTGGTGTGGTGTGGCGTGGCATAGTGTGTGGCGTGGTGTGCTGTGTGGCGTGGCGTTGGCGTGGCGTGGGTGGTGGTGTGGTGGCGTGGTGTGGTGTGGTGTGGTGTGGCGTGGTGTGGTGTGGCGTGGTGTGGCGTGGCGTGGTGTGGCGTGGCGTGGTGTGGTGTGGTGTGGCGTGGTGTGGTGTGGTGTGGCGTGGCGGCGTGGCGTGGGCGTGGTGTGGTGTGGCGTGGTGTGGCGTGGTGTGGTGTGGCGTGGTGTGTGTGGCGTGGTGTGGTGTGGCGTGGTGTGGTGTGGCGTGTGGTGTGGTGTGGTGTGGTGTGGCGTGGTGTGGTGTGGCGTGGTGTGGTGTGGCGTGGTGTGGTGTGTGGCGTGGCGTGGTGTGGCGTGGCGTGGTGTGGTGTGGTGTGCGTGTGTGCGTGCGTGTGTGGTGTGGCGTGTTGGCGGTGTGGTGTGGCGTGGTGGTGTGGCGTGGCGTGGTGTGGCGTGGCGTGGTGTGGTGTGGTGTGACGTGGTGTGGCGTGGCGTGGTGTGCGGTGTGGCGTGGCGTGGCGTGGTGTGGTGGTGTGGTGTGGCTGTGGCGTGGGTGGTGTGGTGTGGTGGTGTGGCGTGGTGTGGTGTGGCGTGGTGTGGTGTGGTGTGGTGTGGCGTGGTGTGGCGTGGCGTGGTGTGGTGTGGTGTGTGGTGTGGCGTGGTGTGGTGTGGCGTGTGGCGTGGTGTGGTGTGGCGTGGTGTGGTGTGGCGTGGCGTGGTGTGGCGTGGCGTGGTGTGGTGTGGTGTGGCGTGGTGTGGCGTGGCGTGGTGTGGTGTGGCGTGGCGTGTGGTGTGGTGTGGCTGGCGTGGCGTGGGTGTGGTGTGGCGTGGTGTGGCGTGGTGTGCGGTGTGGCGTGGTGTTGTGTGGCGTGGTGTGGTGTGGTGTGGTGGTGGCGTGGTGTGGCGTGGTGTTGTGTGGCGTGGTGTGGTGTGGTGTGGTGTGGCGTGGCGGTGTGGCGTGGTGTGGTGTGGCGTGTGGTGTGGCTGGCGTGGTGTGGTGGTGTGGTGTGGTGTGGCGTGGTGGTGTGGTGTGGTGTGGCGTAGTGTGTTTGTGGCGGGTGTGGTGTGTGTGTGTGGTGTGGTGTGGTGTATGTGTGTTGTGTGGTGTGGTGTGTCGTGTGGTGTGGTGTGGCTGGTGTGGCATGGTGTGGTGTGGCGTGGTGTGGTGTGGTCTGGTTGGTCTGGTGCAGAGAACACGTTATCACGGTCAATAAAGCCTCAATTTTCGCTCCTAACAACAGAACATAACACTAGGCGCCATTTTCTCGTCCCTTTATTTAAGACTCTTCAGCCATACCAATACCTCCTGTGACGTCATCAGATACCTAGGATTGTCAGACGCCTTTGTGTGAATGTCAAACTTATTATTGCTTGTGAAAAATATTTAGTTATACGTTCCATATTTTGAGGAGGACGTGACACTAATATTCCTCGTGTTAAACTTTGAAAACTTTACGGGCGTTATTTTGAAAGTTTTGTCCTGTGGAACTGTGTGTTTATGTCATCGTCTCACTACATATTTGTTTATGTATCTTATATTTTTTATCAGCGTTAATTTCCAGAACAAACTTTCCACTTGTTATACTTGTGTCTCTCTTGTCATGTGTGTACAGTACCTACACACTCTGTGTCATGTGTACAGTCCCTACACACTCTACTGTGTCGTGTGTACAGTACCTACACTCTGTGTCATGTGTGTACAGTACCTACACACTCTTACTGTGTCATGTGTGTGCAGTACCTACACACTCTACTGTGTCATGTGTGTACAGTACCTACACACTCTCTGTGTCATGTGTGTACAGTACCTACACACTCTACTGTGTCATGTGTGTACAGTACCTACACACTCCTACTGTGTCATGTGTGTACAGTGCCTACACACTCTACTGTGTCATGTGTGTACATGCCTACACACTCTACTGTCATGTGTGTACAGATGCCTACACACTCTGCTGTGTCGTGTGTGTACAGTACCTACACACTCTGCTGTGTCATGTGTACAGTCCCTACACACTCTACTGTGTCATGTGTGTACTGTACCTACACACTCTACTGTCATGTGTGTACAGTACCTACACACTCTACTGTGTCATGTGTGTACAGTCCCTACACTCTACTGTGTCATGTGTGTACAGTACCTACACACACTCTACTGTGTCATGTGTGTACAGTACCTACACACTCTACTGTGTCATGTGTGCTACATACTCTACTGTGTCATGTGTGTACTGTACCTCTACTGTGTCATGTGTGTACAGTACCTACACACTCTGTGTCGTTGCAGTCCTCACTCTACTGTGTCATGTGTGTGCAGTACCTACACACTCTACTGTGTCATGTGTGTACAGTACCTCACTCTACTGTGTCATGTGTGTACAGTACCTACACACTCTACTGTGTCGTGTGTGTACACCCACACACTTACTGTGTCGTGTGTACAGTACCACACACTTCACTGTGTCATGTGTACAGTACCACACACTCTACTGTGTCATGTGTGTACAGTCCCCACACACTCTACTGTGTCGTGTGTGTACAGTACCTACACACTCACTGTGTCATGTGTACAGTACCTACACACTTACTGTGTCATGTGTGTACAGTACCCACACACTCTACTGTGTCATGTGTACAGTACCACACACCATGTGTCATGTGTACAGTACCTACACACTCTTGTGTGTCATGTGTACAGTCCCCACACACTCACTGTGTCGTGTGTGTACAGTACCACACACTCTATCAGGTCATGTGTGTACAGTCCCTACACACCTACTGTGTCGTGTGTGTACAGTACCACACACTCTACTGTGTCATGTGTGTACAGTACCCACACACTCCCACTGTGTCGTGTGTACAGTACCTACACACTCACTGTGTCATGTGTGTACAGTACCCACACACCCACTGTGTCATGTGCACAGTACCCACACACACTACTGTGTCGTGTGTGTACAGTACCCACACCTTCATCTGGTCATGTGTGTACAGCACCCACACTCTACTGTGTCGTGTGTGTACAGTACCACACACTCTACTGTGTCGTGTGTACAGTACCCACACACTTCATTGTGTCGTGTGCAGTACCCACACACTCACTGTGTCATGTGTGTACAGTACCCACACACTCTACTGTGTCATGTGTGTACAGTACCCACACTCTACTGTGTCGTGTGTGTACAGCACCTACACACTTACTGTGTCATGTGTACAGTACCTCACACTCTACTGTGTCATGTGTGCAGTACCCACACACTCCTGTGTCGTGTGTGACAGTACCCACACACTCTACTGTGTCATGTGTGTACAGTACCTACACACTCTACTGTGTCATGTGTGTACACAGTCCCTACACACTCTACTGTGTCATGTGTGTACAGTACCTACACACTCCACTGTGTCATGTGTGTACAGTACCCACACACTCTACTGTGTCGTGTGGTACCCACACACCCATCAGGTCATGTGTGCACTGCACCTACACACCCCACTGTGTCATGTGCACAGTACCCACACTCTCTGTGTGTGTGTACAGCACCCACACATCACTGTGTCGTGTGTATCAGACCCACACACCTACTGTGTCATGTGTACAGTACCCACACACCCTACTGTGTCATGTGTACAGTACCCACACACTCCACTGGTGTCATGTGTGTACAGCACCCACACACCCCACTGTGTCATGTGTGTACAGTACCTACACACTCTACTGTGTCATGTGTACAGCACCTACACCTACTGTGTCATGTGTGTACAGCACCCACACACCTACTGTGTCATGTGTGTGACAGTACCCACACTCTACTGTGTCGTGTGTGCACAGTACCCACACACTCCACTGTGTCATGTGTACAGCACCTACACACCTACTGTGTCATGGTACAGTACCCACACCTACTGTGTCATGTGTGTACAGTACCTACACACCTACTGTGTCATGTGTGTACAGTACCCACACACTCTACTGTGTCATGTGTGTACAGTACCTACACACTCTCTGTGTCATGTGTGTACCTACACACTCTCTGTCATGTGTCTACAGTACCTACACCCACTGTGTCGTGTGTGGCAGTCCTACACACTCCTACTGTGTCATGTGTGTACAGTACCACACACACTCTACTGTGTCGTGTGTACGTACCTACACACTCTACTGTGTCATGTGTGTACAGTCCCTACCTCTCTGTGTCGTGTGTGTCTACCTCTCTGTGTCTGTACAGTACCTACACACTCTACTGTGTCGTGTGTGTACAGTACCTACACCTCTCTGTGTTGTGTGTGCCTACACACTCTACTGTGTCGTGTGTGTACAGTACCTACACACTCTGTGTCGTGTGTGTACAGTACCTACACACTCTACTGTGTCATGTGTAAGTGCCTACACACCTCTACTGTGTCGTGTGTACAGTCCTCTCTCTTGTCATGTGTGCAAGTCCTACACTCTACTGTGTCATGTGTGTGCAGTACCCTCACACTCTACTGTGTCGTGTGTGTACAGTCCCTACACACTCTACTGTGTCATGTGTGCAGTACCTACACACTCTCTGTGTGTCATGTGTGTGTGCAGTCCCTACACTCTACTGTGTCATGTGTGCAGTGTACACACTCTACTGTGTCATGTGTGTACTGTACACACTCCTACTGTGTCATGTGTGTACAGTACCTACACCTCTACTGTGTCGTGTGTGTCACAGTCACACTCTCTCTGTCATGTGTGTGCAGTACCTACACTCTACTGTGATGTGTGTGCAGTACCTACACTCTACCATGTGTGTACGTACCTCCCTCTGTGTCATGTGTGTGCAATGCCTACACACTCTACTGTGTCATGTGTGTACAGTACACCACACCTACTGTGTCGTGTGTGTGCAGTACCCACACTCTACTGTGTCATGTGTGTGCAATTCACTCTACTGTGTCATGTGTGTACATCTCCTGTATCGTGTGTGTACAGTCCCTACACACACACTCTACTGTGTCATGTGTGTACAGTACCTACACTCTTTCTACTGTGTCATGTGTGTACAGTACCTACACACTCTACTGTGTCATGTGTGCAGTACCTACACACTCTACTGTGTGTGTGTGCAGTACCTACACACACTCTACTTTACTTTATGTAAGTTATTCGTTCAAGTAATCTTTTTGGCTTTAATAACATTTTTGTAGGTTTTGTTATTTTGTTACATTTTGGTTAGATTTTATACTTACATAAACTTTTACAAGTTTTGCTGTAAAATATTTGTATCTATGCTTGTTTACCCAGTGTGTGTGTGTGTCTCTTGCCATATACAGTATATTATATTCTACCTCTGACTCACATATATATATATATATATATATATATCTTGATAAAATCAAGATTTATCTTATCCACGTTTTCATTGTGGATTGACTATATATATATATATATATATATATATATATATATATATATATATATATATATATATATATATATATATAATATATATATGTATATATATATATGTATATATAGTGGCATCCTCACTGTGAGCACAATACAGTTTCCAACGTTTGTTTTTTTATAAAAATTTTGGTCGGTCAGCAGGAACTCTTTTGGTGTCTTTGTTTTAACGAGAGTCACAAAGCGCATAAAAGTTTAGGTCATATTTTTCGTCTCAATTGATTTGTGTGTGTGTGTATTGTTGCAATCACACACACACACACACGCTCTGCCTGCGCGCAGAGGTAAAACATAAATGAATTTAGTTATTTCCAATAGCAACGTGTAACACCTTTGTGACGTCACGAGGGTAACATTAAGGCAGAGGTAAATTGTGTTTATGTCTCTATATACTGTACGCAACTGTAAACATGGAGACAGTGGGTGGCTCCTCCGTGACGTCACGAAGGTAAATATGCAAGAGCCAACAGCTGCGTCAAGTTTCACCATGACGTCACGGGAACTGAGACAACAGTGACCTCTGGCTACCCTGGGCCGAGGACAGATTCAGTGTCAGAGTCTATGGCATCAGAGAGACAGAGCCAGTAAAGGCATCCAGCACATATGTTGCCAGTAGCAACGTCTTTTTTCGCCATGACGGCACGGAGCCCAAACCAATAGCAACGCCTAGACATCCGTGACGTCACATGGGTACACACGAGGCCAGAGCCAATAGCAGCGTCTTTCTCACGAAAACGTCACGGAGCCAGAACCAATAGCAACGCCTACCACATTCATGACGTCACACAAGTAAACATGGGGTCAGATTCATTGGCAGCGTGTCTGTGCATGACGTCACAAACAGAACCAATAGCAGCTTCCTGCAGACTCATGACGTCACGCAGGTAAACACGGGGTAGAGTCAACCTCGTGAGCAATTCAATTTTTTTATAGTCGACAAAAATACATGAACCCTAAAATATGGCGCTGCGGGGCTTCATCAAGGGCGCCTCACACAAATACAAAAATACCGAAGGTTCTGTGAAAACTTTGAAATTGTCGTGCCACTCACCGGGAGAGAGAGAGAGAGAGAGGGGGGGGAGGCGTGCCTGTGTGTGTGTGCGTGTGTGTGTATACCTTAATGCTTACACACACACGCACACACACACACACACGCACGACGCACGCACACACACACACACACGCACACACACACACACACACACACACACACGCACGCACACACACACACACACACACGCACACCACACACACACACACACACACACACACACAGACACACACACACACACCTACACTACACTGGACAAACACTCGTTAAAGAGTATAAACTGTGAACTACACCGCCACAGAGCTAAACTTCCCCATTAGGTGCTGATATGTGTGTAGCCACTCTGTTCTCCTGGTCCAAATCATACACGGACACCAGCCAGACATGAAGTTTTCTTATCGTCGATGTCATTGACTTAGATTAAATTAAGTTAGAGTAAGGTTAGGTTAGTTAGGTTAGAGTAAGGTTTGGTTAGGTTAGGTTAGGTTAGGTTAGGTTAGATTTAGGTTAGGTTAGGTTAGGTTAGGTGATGCCAAGAATGTAATATAACAAGATACTTTTCTTTAATATATTTGTTTTATTTCAGACTGAGAGAGAGAGAGAGAGAGAGAGAGAGGCATTTACCACAAAAACGAGAAGAAAAATATTAATAATGTTTATTTTAAATCTCCCTAAAATGAAACTCTTAATTAAACCCCAAATAAATCCCGAATTAAACTTTAAATTAAACTCCCAAAAAGAATCCCAATGTGTATAAACAACCTGACATGACTCTTCCCTATTCTCCCCCCTCCTTACCCTCACCCTCCCTCCCTACTCTCATCCACCCTCCCCACCTCATCTACCCTCCCTACCTCATCCATCCCTCCCTCCTCATCCCACTACTATCTCATCCCCCCTCCCCCTCCTTACCTCACCCCTCCTCCTCCCTACCTCATCCACCCTCCCACCTCATCTACCTCCCTTACCTCATCCACCCTCCCTACCTCATCCACCCTCCCTCCCCATCCACCCTCCCTACCTCATCCACCCCTCCCCACCCTCATCCACCCCCTCCCCACCTCATCCCCTCCCTTCCTCATCCCCTCCCACTTCTCATCCCCTCCCCTCCCTCAATCCCCTCCCAATCCTCATCCCCCTCCCACTCCCTCATCCCTCCCACCCTCATCCCCCTCCCACCTCATCCCTCCTCCCACCCTCATCCCCCTCCCACTCTCATCCCACTACCCCCTCTCCCATTCCTTCCCTCACTCCCTCTCACCTCCTTTCTCCCCAACCCTCTCCCTCCTTCCCTTAATCATCTTCGCCGTTTCCTTCCCCTTCCCTCCTCCTTCCCCCTCTTACTTAAGCTAATGACATGGTTGAATAGCTGAGGGAAGGAACGAGCATCTGTGATTGGTTGAGGCGAAGAGAGAGAGAGAGAGAGAGAGAGAGAGAGAGAGAGAGAGAGAGAGAGAGAGAGAGAGAGAGAGAGGCCCCCAACGCCCTGAGTCTGCCATTGTCCCAGCCTCTTAGTTCCCACCTTGGCCCGGCTTTGTATTTGGGGGGGGGAGGAGGGTTGTTATATGGTTATTTTGTTTTCTTTGCTTGGGGAAGGGAGGGGTGAGGTAGGGGAGGGGAGGGTGAGGTAGGGGAGGGAGGGTGAGGGTAGGGGAGGGGAGGGTGGAGGAGGATAAGGGAGGGTGAGGTAGGGGAGAGTAGGGGTGAGGTAGGGGAGAGTAGGTAGTGGGGCTGGCTTATTTTTCCTGTGCATCGGGTGGTAGGGAGATGGAGTGGGGGTGAAGGGAGGGGTAGATGGAAGGACTGAGGAATGGAGGGAGAGGGAAGGGAGTAAATGGAAGGGATGGGTAAGATGGAAGGAGGGAAGGGTGAGGTGAGGTGGAAAGGAAGGAAGAACGAGGGAGGAAGAGTAATGACTATGCCAACACCTTCACCTGTCGTAAGAACTAGCTCTCTCTCTCCTATCCCATGTTTTCAGACACCCTTACTCCCTCTCCTCCCTCAACCCCCCCACCCCTTCAAAGAAAAGGTCAAAACTGGAAGGTCAAAGGTCACACTCACCTGGGTCAATACTCCCCTGTCGTGGGGTGGTCCAGGGGCTCAGGGTGACTATTTCAGTAAAGACGTTGGATTTTCCTTCATTACCAGAGATGGGGTCAGAAATTACCTACAAAGATGGGGTCAGAAATTACCTTACAGAGATGGGGTCAGAAATTACCTTACAGAGATGGGGGAAATTACCTTAAAGAGATGGGGTCAGAAATTACCTTACAGAGATGGGGTCAGAAATTTCCTTAAAGAGATGGGGTCAGAAATACCTTACAGAGATGGGGTCCAGAAATTACCTTACAGAGACGGGGTCAGAAATTATGTTCACCTAACGATAAAATTAATGTTCAGAATTGTTCATAAGACTCTGAACATTAGTAAAGGAGAGAGTATAGTGAGTATTTCTGTCAATCTATCTCTGTCTATGTCTGTCTGTCTGTCTGTCTGTCTTTGTCTTTCTATATCTCTTTAAATGTCTCTCTCTCTCTCTCTCTCATTACCACTTGACAGTCATTTTCACAATTCATTTCCACAAGACTCCAGCCTCAGCCAGCCAGCCAGCCAGCCAGCCAGTCAGCCAGCCAGCCACCTAGTCAGCCAGCCAGTGGATCTCTTTTAATAATTAATTATAACGTCCACACACCCACTTATTACCACGCCTCATGAATTACTTATAAGGTGTGTGTGTGTGCGTGTGTGTGTGTGTGTGTGTGTGTGTGTGCGTGTGTTTTGGTTAGGTTGTTTTTGTACATTAGAATTGTTTGTTTATTTTCAATTTCAATGTTTGTGCATTTTTTTTTAGTATGTTTATTTTTTTTTTATAATTTCAATTGTTTTATTGTGGGTTTTTTTGTTTTTGTTTTTTTTTTTTTTTTTCATTTTTCAGGGAAATAACCAACTTGGTCTCAGCGCCGTACGACAGTGTGCTGTAATTCTCGCATCAGGGCTGGCGGGCGTATGATGCATCCAGAAACCTCCCCTTAAACGCCATTTCTTATATTTACCCCTTAGAACCACTCTGGGGAACCATCACCCCTATAGACTAAGTGTGTAAAGATGGGATGAATCTCTGGGGGCAGTAAGAGCACAGAGATGACAGACAGACAGACAGACAGACAGACAGACAGACAGACAGGAAAATTTTACCCCATACCGCTATCACCCAATTTATTCTCCTCCTCATTCCTCCCCTTCCCCCCTTTCCTCCCCTCCCTGTTCCTCCCCCTTCCCCTTTTCTCCTTCCTTCTCATTTTCCTTCCCCTACTCCCCTTCCTTCCTCCTCTTTCTCTTCCACACACACACACACACACACACACACACACACACACACCTAAGTCCGTTCAGGTAACTGGTATCTGGTGCCTCCTCCTCCTTCCCTTCCTCCTCCTCGCCCCTGCTAACTAAGGAATGTTATAGGGGATTCTACTATAAATGTGCTGGAATACTGAATAAATCGACTTGGGGAGGGGGTGGGGAGATAGGGTGGGTGGGGAGTAGGTGGGGTGGGGGAGATAGGGAGGGGAGATGATGGGTGGGAGATGGGTGGGGAGATAGGGGTGGGGTGGGGATAGGGAGGGGGAGTATGATGGGGTGGGGAGATAGGTGGGGTGTGGGGGAGATGGGTGGGGTAGGGTGGGGGAGGGGATGGGGTGGAGAGGAGAAAAACATGGGGAGATTAGGATGGGATGGGAGGATATACCTAAGGGAGAAAGATAGGGTGGGGTGAGAGGGAGTTAGGGGGTGGGGTGGGGGTGGGTGGGGGGTGGAGGATACTGGGGAGAAAGTTAGAATAGGTGGGAGGAGAAAGACTTGGGGAGAGACAGACTGAGTTGGAGATACAACTCATTATTCAGTCCACTCCAGACAAACTCACCCCACGTGGCACTGATCAGTCAAGGTGACCTGTCCTCCCTCAAGGTCAGAGGTCAAGTAGACCATCTGTCTTCCTCTAAGGTCAAAGGTTAACTAAATTCACCTTCGTCCTCTAAAAAGGTCAGAGGTGAAAAGTCCACCTCACCCCCCTGCGTCTCCTTGTGTTCCTGTCTCTGATTCTCTCTCTCTAAATCTCTGCCTCTATCTATCTATCTATCTATCTGGTTGTCTCTGTCTCTGTTCTATCTCTTTCTATCTTCCCTAGCCCTTTTCAACGCCTCTCTCTCTACCTCCCTCCCATTTGCCGTCAATCCCATTAAATCCCCTTAACGACCTTCCATTGTTTTCCTCTCTAATTAGTGAATGGCGTCAACTTAAACTGTAGCCAGGGGAAAAAATCAACTCTCAAGGAAGACAGACAGATGTTGAACGTTATCTCAAATGTTTCAAGATTATTATCGAGTCTCCCCTTTCCCCTGGCATTGTCCCTGTTTTCTATCATTGTGTCCTGTTTTCGTTGTTGTGGCCTGTTTTCGTTGTTGTGGCCTGTTTTCTGTTGTTGTGGCCTGTTTTCTGTTGTTGTGGCTTTGTTTTCTGTTGTTGTGGCCTGTTTTCTGTTGTTGTGGCCCGTTTTCTGTTGTTGTGGCCGGTTTCTGTTGTTGTGGCCTGTTTTCTGTTGTTGTGTCCTGTTTTCTGTTGTTGTGTCCTGTTTTCTTTTGTTGTGTCCTGTTTTCTGTTGTTGTGTCCTGTTTTCTGTTGTTATGGCCTGTTTTTTGTTGTTGTGGCCTGTTTTCTGTTGTTGTGTCCCGTTTTCTGTTGTTTTGTCCTGTTTTCGTTGTTGTGTCCTGTTTTCTGTTGTTGTGTCCGTTTTCTGTTGTTGTGTCCTGTTTTCTGTTGTTGTGGCCTGTTTTCTGTTGTTGTGGCCAGTTTTCTGTTGTTGTGTCCCGTTTTCTGTTGTGTCCTGTTTTCTGTTGTTGTGTCCTGTTTTCTGTTGTTGTGCCAGTTTTCGTTGTTGTGGCCTGTTTTCTGTCAATGTGTCCTGTTTTCTGTGGACTTAATAATTTTGAAAGATTTAGAGTTTTGAGAGATAATAATAATGTTTCATTTAGAGAAATAGTTATTGCTTATTATGAGAAATATTTTGAGCCTATTTTAAAAGTAATGGGTCTTATGCCTATTTTATAGACAGTTTATCTCGGCTTGCCTATTTATCAACAATTTCTATGCAGTACCTATTTTATGGATAATTTCTTCTATCCCTCACCTATTTCTGAACAATTTCTCTATGTAGTACCTATTTTAAAGACAATTTCATTCGTCACACACCTATTTCTCAACAATTCTCTATGTAGTACCTATTTTAAAGACAATTTCATTCGTCACACACCTATTTCTCAACAATTTCTATGTAGTACCTTATTTTAAAGGACAATTTCATTTGTCACACACCTATTTCTCAACAATTCTATGCAGTACCTATTTTAAAGACAATTTCATTCATCACACACCTATTTCTCAACAATTTCTCTATGCAGTACCTATTTTAAAGACAATTTCATCTTCGTCACACACCTATTTCTCAACAATTTCTTTTATGCAGTACCTATTTTAAAGACAATTTCATCTGTCACACACCTATTTCAACAATTTCTATGCAGTACCTATTTTAAAGACAATTTCATTCATCACACACCTATTTCTTAACAATTTATCAATTTTTTTAACTAACTCTGAAACATACGACTAAATGTTCCTAAAATCATCGTCACTATTTCACATATGTTTGGTCCATTAGCCACCAGTTATTTCCTCCTGTCTCGAACGGAAATTGTAGTTTGTGATCGTTTCTAAAATTGATTTCCCATTGGACAGAAGAGCGGCGATCATCAATATTGTTCATCCAATTACAATTCAGCTTCAGTTTTGGTTTCTGATTGAGTTTCAAACGTTTACGATCTCTCTCGACCAATGGGGTTGAAGTATTGATGTTGCTTGTCTCTGTTTGACAAAGGTTGTAGTATATGGGTGTTGTATGTCTCTACTCGACCAATCAGGATTAAGTATGGCTATTGCTTGTCTCTACTTGACCAATCAGGATTAAGTATGGCTATTGCTTGTCTCTACTCGACCAATCAGGTTAACACTTTAGATGCAGCGTCTCTCTAATTGACCAGTTATGTTGCGTTTTAGTTATTGGTGTCCCTAGTCAACCAGTCATATTACAGTACAGCGATTTATCTGACCAATCATACTGAAGTGCTGCTATGGTCATTCCCTCGTTAACCAATCAGGTAGCAGCATGGTAAGATAAGGTCTCCTTCGTTAACCAATCATGTAGCAATATGACTATAGGTTCACTCGTCGACCAATCAGGATGCGAGTTTCCTTCTTCCCTGAACCCATCTTATTATCCACGTCGTCTTCTTATTATTCTTATTTATCACCTCCTCCTCCTCCTCCCTTCCTTCCTTCCTCCCTCCTCCTCCTCCTCCTGGGGAATAACTGACAATCTGGGCTTCATTATAAACATACCCTGAGGTGATTATCATGCTTATTGACTTATATTGTAATCCCTAATCACCAATCAAAGCTGCTGGGGGGGGGTGGAGGGTGAAAGATGAGAGGAGGAGGAGGAGGAAAGAGGGAGGAGAGAAGGGGAGGAAGATGGAAGAGAGAGAGAGGAAGAATATGGAGATGGTGGAAGAGGAGGGGAGGGGGGGATGGAGGGGAGGTGGAAAGGAGAAATGAAGGGGGAAAAGAAGAGGAGAAAATATTCAAGGTAATTAGGGGGGGGAGGAAGAGTGGATAAAGGAAATATGAGAAGAAGAAAAAGCAGAAGAGGGGGAAGAGGTAATGAAAGAGGAGAAAATAGGGAGGGGAGAATAGGAGAAAGGAAGATGGAAAGGAGAGAGAAGAGAATAAGTATGAAAAGGAGATGAAATGTGTTTTTAGGAGAAAGGAAAGAAATGGAGAATAAGGAGAGAGAGAGAGAGAGAGAGAGAGAGAGAGAGAGAGAGAGAGAGAGAGAGAGAGAGAGAGGGTTAAATTCTAAAAGAGACGAAATAAAGGAAAAGACAAGAATGAGAGGGTAGTGTTCAGCGGTAATGGGACGGAAGGAGGAAGGAAGGAAGGACAGGAGAATAGGAGATAACGAAGGGGAAAAAGAGGAGATGAAAGAAGAAACGAGGTGGAAAGAATAACAAGGAGAGGATTAAACAAGGGTGAGGGAGAGGGAGATGGATAAAGTGAGGAATGGAATAAATATGAAAATGGAAGGAGAGATGAATAAGGGAGGGAGGGAAGAGTTATATAATGAAGGGAGGAGGAAGAGGATGAGGAAGAGGAAGAGGGAGGAAGAGGAGGAGGAAGAGGAGGAGGATTAAGATAAGAGGTTGATCAATGAATAAATCAACGAATCAATCAAAGAATCAATCAACTAATCAAACAATCAATCAATCAATAATCAATCAATCGTATCTGAGGGTTGTCGACCACAGTCCTCCTCAGGCTGTTTCTAAGGTCTTGTACCTCCGGGGCCCTAGCCTGCCCTTTCCCCTGGCCCTCAACTTTGTCCATTAGTGTTTCTCTTTATTGTCTCTCATCCATGATTATAACCAGACATTATAACCAGACATTATAACCAGACATTATAAAACAGACATTATAATCCAGACATTATAATCCAGACATTATAACCAGACATTATAAATCAAGACATTATAACAGACATTATAACCAGACATTATAACCAGACACTATAACCAGACATTATAACCAGCCACTATAACCAGACATTATAACCAGACATTATAACCAGACATTATAACCAGACACTATAACCAGACATTATAACCAGCCACTATAACCAGACATTATAACCAGACATTATAACCAGACACTATAACCAGACACTATAACCAGACATTATAACCGGACATTATATACCAGACATTATAACCAGACGATTAATTAAAAGCAATAGAAAGTTTGGATGGTATGGTAGGTAGAGGGTCGTTCATCTCATATGAGTATCATTAAAGATAATTTAAAACACCAAAGGATACAAGTCTAGAATTCAGAAGGTAAAAGATAAGCAAGGAAGAGTGGAAGAAGAGAGGAAGATAAGCAAGGAAGAACGGAGGAAGAGAGGAATATACAAAGAACGTGGTAAGAGAGATATATGTTGAGCAAAGAAAGCTTATAAAAGAAGAGGAAGATAAGAAGGAGAAGAGAAAAGATAAAATAAAAGAACGGAGAAAGAGAAAGGGAAGTAAAGGAAGAAATGAAAGATAAGCTACAAAGAAAGAACGGAAGAAAGATAAACAAGGAAGAAACGGGATAGAGAAAGGCGACAAGAAAAAAATCAGAACAAGAAGAAGAAGAAGGAAGAGAGGATATAAAGGTGGAGAAGGGTAGATAAGAAGGAGGAGGAGGAGGAGAGATAAAGAAAGAAAAGGAAAGAGCGAGAGTAAGCAGGTGGAGAAGATAGGTAGAGAGAGAGACAACAAAGAGAGACAAAGGAGAAAAACAGAGAGAGGGAGAGAGGGAGAGAGGAGGGAGAGAGAGAGAGAGAGAGAGAGAACCCTCATCACCATTTTCCGGTACATTAACATAAGGCGAGTGAGGGACGGACCTAACTGTGTGTGAGGAGGGGATGGACCTAACTGTGTGTGAGGGGACGGACCTAACTGTGTGTGAGGGGACGGACCTAATGTGTGTGAGGGGATGGACCTAACTGTGTGTGAGGGGAGGACCAATCTGTGGAGGGGATGGACCTAACTGTGTGTGAGGGGACGGACCTAACTGTGTGTGTGAGGGGATGGACCTACTGTGTGTGGGGACGGACCTAACTGTGTGTGAGGGGATGGACCTAACTGTGTGTGGGGACGGACCTAACTGTGTGTGAGGGGACGGACCTAACTGTGTGAGGGGACGGACCTAACTGTGTGTGAGGGGACGACCTAACTGTGTGTGTGTGTGGGGACGGACCTAACTGTGTGTGAGGGACGGACCTAACTGTGTGTGAGGGGACGGACCTAACTGTGTGTGTGAGAGGGACGGACCTAACTGTGTGTGAGGGGATGGACCTAACTGTGTGTGTGAGGGGACGACCTAACTGGTGTGTGAGGGGACGGACCTAACTGTGTGAGGGGACGGACCTAACTGTGTGTGAGGGGGATGGACCTAACTGTGTGTGGAGGGGACGGACCTAACTGTGTGTGTGTGTGAGGGACGGACCTAACTGTGTGTGAGGGGACGGACCTAACTGTGTGTGTGTGTGAGGACTGACCAACTGTGTGTGAGGGGACGGACCTAACTGTGTGGAGGGGACGTGACCTAACTGTGTGTGAGGGATGGACCTAATCTGTGTGTGAGGGACGGACCTAACTGTGTGTGAGGGGATGGGACCTAACTGTGTGTGAGGGGACTTGACCTAACTGTGCTGACTGTGTGGAGGATGGACCTAACTGTGTGTGAGGGGACGGACCTAACTGTGTGGGGGACGGACCTAACTGTGTGTGAGGGGACGGACCTAACTGTGTGAGGGGATGGACCTAACTGTGTGTAGGACGGACCTAACTGTGTGTGTGTGAGGGAGCAATACGTAACTGAACGAAGTACAATGAT
>NW_024745243.1:0-22178 GCF_018991925.1 Homarus americanus | reverse complement strand
TGTGTTGTAGGGAGAGTTGTGTGGTGTTGTGTTATAGGGAGAGTTGTGTTGTAATGTAGGGAGAGTTGTGTGGTGTTGTGTTATAGGGAGAGTTGTGTGGTGTTGTGTTATAGGGAGAGTTGTGTTGTAATGTAGGGAGAGTTGTGTGGTGTTGTGTTATAGGGAGAGTTGTGTTGTAATGTAGGGAGAGTTGTGTGGTGTTGTGTTATAGGGAGAGTTGTGTTGTAGGGAGAGTTGTGTTGTGTTGTGTTGTAGGGAGAGTTGTGTGGTGTTAAAAGCTATAGGAGAGTTGTGTTGCAATGTAGGAGAGTTGTGTGGTGTTGTGTTACAGGAGAGAGAGTTGTGTTGTATCGTAGGAGAGTTGTGTTGGTAGGGAGATTTGTGTTGTAGGAGAGTTGCAGGTGCCGTGCTAGGAGAAAGTCAGGTTGTAAATGTAGGAGAGCTGTGTGGGTGTTGTGTTATAGGGAGAGCTGTGTTGCAATGTAGGAGAGTTGTGTGTAAAAGCCAGGCTGTAGAGCAGTTGTGTGGTGTTGTAAGAGAGGGAGAGTTGGGGAAGTTGTAAATGTAGGAGAGTTGTGTGGTGTTGTGGGTTGTAGGAGAGCTATGGTGTCAGGGTTATAGGAGAGTTGTGCCAGGTAAATGTAGGAGAGCTGTGTGGTGCTGTGTTATAGGAGAGTTGTATTGTACCTAGGAGAGCTGTGTTGTAGGGAGATTTGTGTTGTAGGGAGAATTTGCAGGTGCTGTGCTATAGGAGAGCTGTGTTGTAAATGTAGGGGAGAGTTGTGTGGTGTTGTGTTATAGGAGAGTTGTGTGGTGTTGTGTTATATAGGGAGAGTTGTGTTGTAAATGTAGGAGAGTTGTGTGGTGTTGTGTTGTAGGGAGAGCTGTGTGGTGTTGTGTTATAGGAGAGTTGTGTTGTAATGTAGGGAGAGTTGTGTGGTGTTGTGTTATAGGGAGAGTTGTGTTGTAATGTAGGGAGAGTTGTGTGGTGTTGTGTTGTAGGGAGAGTTGTGTTGTGTTGTATTGTAGGGAGAGTTGTGTGGTGTTGTGTTGTAGGGAGAGTTGTGTGGTGTTGTGTTGTAGGGAGAGTTGTGTGGTGTTGTGTTGTAGGGAGAGTTGTGTTGTGTTGTGTTGTGTGAGAGTTGTGTTGTGTTGTATTGTAGGAGAGTTGTGGTGTTGTGTTGTAGGAGAGTTGTGTGGTGTTGTGTTGTAGGGAGAGCTGTGTTGTGTTGCATTGTAGGGAGAGTTGTGTTGTGTTGTATTGTAGGGAGAGTTGTGTGGTGTTGTGTTGTAGGGAGAGTTGTGTGGTGTTGTGTTGTAGGGAGAGTTGTGTGGTGTTGTGTTGTAGGGAGAGTTGTGTGGTGTTGTGTTGTAGGGAGAGTTGTGTGGTGTTGTGTTGTAGGGAGAGTTGTGTGGTGTTGTTATAGTATTTGTTTGTCTGTCTGTCTGTCTGTCTATCTGTGTGCCTGGCTAAGTCTGTCTATCTGTCTTTGTCTGTCGTTCTCTAATTCTGTCTGTCTGTCTGTCTTGTCTCTCTCTGCCTGTCTCTCTGTTTTTCTAACTGTCTATGTCTGTCACTTTGTTGTCTGACTGTCTCTGGCTGTCAGTCTCTGTCTGTCTATTGGTCTCTTCTCTGTCTGTGTATGTCTCTGCCTGTCTGTCTCTCAGTCTCTGTCTGTCTTTGTATCTCATTCTCTGTCAGTCACTTTCTGTCTGTCTGTCTGTCTCGGTCTTTCACTTTCTGTCTGTCTGTTTGTTTGTCTGTATGTCTAAAACTTTCTGTCTATCTGTCTGTCTGTCGGTCTCTGTCTGTCTGTGTGTCTCTCTCAGTCTCTGTCTTTGTTTGTATCTCAATCTCTGTCTGTCTGTCAGTCTTTGTATGTTTGCCAATTTGTATCTGTCTGTCTGTGTCTGCCTCTGTCTGTCTCAGCCTCTCTGGGTTTTTTCACTGTGTCGTCTCTGCCTGTCTGTTCTGTTTGTCTGTCTGACTTTCTGTCACTGTTTGTCTATATCTGTCTGTCTGTCAGTCTCCGTCTGTCTGTCTCTGTTTGTCTCTACCAGTTTGTCTGCCTGGCTGTCTGTATGTCTTTCTCTAATTCTGTGTTTTTGTCTGTCTGCCTGTGTCTGTGTGTCTGCCTCTGTCTGTTTCTCTTTTTCTTGTTTGTCTCTCTCTGTCTGTCAGTCTAACTGGCTATATCTGTCTCTCGGTCTGTCTGACTGTCTCTTTTTGGCTGGCAGTCTCTGTCAGTCTCTGACTGTCACTGTCTGCCTGACTGTCAGTCTCTATCTGTCTGTTTTTATTGAGAGGGGTTATCAGTGAGGTTGGGTCTGTTTGGGTTGCTTCTGGAGGACTGTAAGTGTTTCTGTGGGGGGGTGTTATTAGTAAGGTCGGGTATGGTCAGTTTTTGTTTTGGGATGATTGTAGGTTTGGTTAGTGGTTGGTTGTTTGGTTAGTGGTTGGTTGTTTGGTTAGTGGTTGGTTGTTTGGTTAGTGGTTGGTTGTTTGGTTAGTGGTTGGTTGTTTGGTTAGTGGTTGGTTGTTTGGTTAGTGGTTGGTTGTTTGGTTAGTGGTTGGTTGAGTTGGATTATTTTTATTTATTTATTTATTTTTGTATTTTTTTCCCTTGGGCTTATCCAGGCTTTCTGCATTTGCGGGGTGGGCTTTTGCACTCCCCACGGGACCTCATTGGCGCCACTTCTTCTACAAGGACAGCCCCGTTCCTTGAGGGAGGCTTGTGTACAGGTACCATGCACCCCTCCTCGACCTCATTGGCTAAGGGAGGCGTCTAAGTCATCTGTATGTCAGGTTTTTGTTTTGGGAGGAATGGATGGGTGGGATTTTTTTTTCTGGGGGGGATTGTTAGTGGAGGTTGGGTAAGTTTTGCTAGGGATGAGTAGTTGGGAGTTGTTTTAGGGAGGGGGGGGTGGTGTTAGGTTTTGATATGGGGGTTGGTTGTTGGGTATTATTAGGGGTTGGATGTGTTGTGTATAGGGAGGGGCATCGGGTCGCTGTATCTGGCTGTTAATAATATAGGGGAGGTGGGTAGGGTGTTCATGTAGGTGTCTCTTTGGGATGAAGGATGACCAGTGACACACACACAGAGATTCACATACAAAGACAGACAGAGACTGAAACACAGACAGACAGACAGAGACCAACAGATAGACAGAGAGATTCCTACAAGTTGTTATTATTTCTTCTTTTACCAAAGTGTTCCTGTTGCTTAACAACTTAATCAGATACGTTATGGTTACGTGGTGAGTCAAGGGACAGTTGTCTGTTTCAGTTTGGGTGACAGCGGTCGAGCCTGACGAGAGTGCTGGACCTTTTTATTTACGGCAATTCCTTCTTTATCTTGAGTTAGTAGCCAAGATTGGCTGCAAAAGGGCCACACACAGCGTCAATACAATTGTAACTCTGCTATTTGCGTATAAATTCATACAAATCCTGAGAAAAACTACGTAAATATATGAATTATTAACGAAAAACAACAAAACCAACAAATGTAACATAAAAGAACCTTCAGAAAATCCGACAGTAGACCCGTGGCGGTGGCCTGTAGCACCGCCGGGACCATTAATTACCTGAAAGGGATTAAACGTTTGAAGATTTTATTAGTATAAATTAATGATAAACAGACAACCTCATAAACAGCCTGCACACAGATGTATGATGTTTTAACATACTTACCGATTTTTACTTATGTTTAATTATCTATACATGAATTCATATAGATTGGCCCATTACTCTATCCACTTTAAAATCAAATTAACAGTATATACCAGCAGAAAGGTATAATATAATACGAAACAACAAAGCCCAACCATTAATTAAGCAGCGGTCACTTATACATTCATTCAAAACATTTACTACGTAGTATAGTATACAAACGGCCTTGAGCTGCCAGCTGTCTCCAGCAGTGTTTGAACGAGACTGTACCTTATTTTATACAACATAAAATTAATAATGAGTACCTTTTGATTATAATTCCTTCTCAAACCGTCATTTATATTCATAATTCTCTCTCTCTCTCTCTCTCTCTCTCTCTCTCTCTCTCTCTCTCTCTCTCTCTGAGCGAGTACTGTGAATGGAAATCCTTTGTGCGGTGTAAATCCAGGATCATCAAATAAAGATTAACTTGTTCAACTCAACAAAAACAGACACCAAGAGGATGGAAGGAGACGAGTGTTGCCACCAGGTATACTACGAGCCTAAAACCATTTCCCTCGTAATTCTTTTCCACTGCTGTGTGCTCTCGTCCTATTTCCCAAATCAAAAAAAAATTCCCAGAGAGATTAATAATACGAATTAATCCATACTGGTTAAATTTGACATGTTGCAGAAATAAGACAAATTCAGGAGTGTTGAAATATTGGTACGAATTTCTCTAATTATAATTATAGTTTTTATTCTCTAAACAAGAGCGTGGGCTAATATTGAGAAGTTTATGAAAAATGCAAAAGTATCTCAGCTACTGATGTATGCTCGTTTCGTGTCAGGCAACAGTGTAAAAGAGGAAATGCTGTTCTGTCACCCCATGGAAAGTTGTACAATAACAGCAGCTATTTTTCATGATGTATCAAACTTCTTTCGGGATGTCCTGAACGTGGCTATCAAGGTAGTCAACTTTATCAAAGCTGGAGCCTTAAACAGTCGTCTCTTCAAACTGCTGTGTAAGGGTATGGAATCTGAACATGAAACCTTGCTTTTTCACACGAACGTACGATGGCTATCAAAGGGGAACATGCTTGGACGGCTTTATGAACTGCGAGAAGAAGTAGCAATATTTCTTGATTCGAAGCAGAAGGCAGATCTCCATGACAAGTTCCAGTGTGAAGGCTTTCAGCTATCTCTAGCTTACCTGGTGGACATCTTCGAAGCGTTGAATGCTCTCAACCTTAAACTATAAGGGAAAAACATCAACATCATCATGCACCACGACACCATTCGAACCTTCATTGCCAAACTCGACCTCTGGAAGTGTCGAATTCAGCAGGGAAATACAGCCAGTTTTAGTAACTTGGATTCTGCTCTCATTCACGGTAACCTTGATTCTGAGTTAAATAAACAAATAATCACTCATCTAACTGACTTTAAAACAGAATTCATCAGATACTTCCCAGAGATAGATGAGAAGCGTGAAGCCTGGAAATTCATCAGGAACCCATTTCAATGTGAAGTAGCTGATGTTTCGGATGAAGTGCAAGAGGAGTTTCTTGAGTTGAAGTTCAACTCCACAGCTAAGGAAGACTTCAAAGAACTGGATCTTGAGACTTTCTGGGTCAAGTACCTTCCTGTTTACCCTCTGATCTCACATCAGGCTCTTCGGATTCTAACTATGTTCTGATCCACGTATCTTTGTGAAGCTGCATATTCCACGCTCGTTGCTGTCAAGACCAAGTACAGAAACAGGCTGAACGTTGAAGGGGATTTACGTTGTGCACTCTCTGGCATTCAACCACGCATTCAAGATCTAGTAACTAAGAAGCAGTGTCAAGTATCTCACTAATTTATCCTCAATAAAAAGACTAAAAACACAATATTTTTCATTTTTCTTTAAAATCTGGGAAGGAATTTTATTCATAGATGCAAGGGGGGCGTGGAGGTAAGGACCAATTCCTAGAGGGGGCGTGGTAGTAAAAAGGTTAAGAACCACTGTCAGATTCTAGTGGTTTATACCGCCACCTTCACAATCATCATCCTGGCGACGTTTTCCTACGATTCTCGAATTCTGTTGAGTGTTGTTCTACAGTACACAGTACCAAGCAGCGTGAAATTACACTTTTGTAAAAAAAAACAAAAAAACACCAACCCAACACACCATCCACGACAAGTGCCCTACGTCCTCTCAGAGACGGTGAGGTCAAGGGTGAGTCCAGGGGGTGTAACACAGACCTCTGTGTCCTAAGAACACGAAACCGCTGGAACAGCCTTGAACTCACCGCCTCCGAGACAACAGAGGATACCAGTCGCGTCTGACCACCAGGTGGTGACACTTTAATAAAAATTGGACCTTGTATATATATTACATATTCCGTACACATGTTTATCAGCGGCCCTTGTGGAGGTATAACATTTCCTGAGTGTTTCTTGGATTATCTTACAGGTATTTTGCTCCACGTGTGTGTACTGGCAGTGGAGGAATAAACCATTACAAGGTCTGGATTATATACGTGAGGCTGAACTTAGAGCGGAGGAGATGTTCCCGATACAACCAACCAACATCACTGTACAGTCAGTAGTTCATGTGATAGAGAATAAATAATACAAGACGTATTTATCACCCGTCTAGAGACAATTGGCATCACGTTGCATGTTTCTCAAATGAGACTCAGAAAAATAATTTACTAATTTCATTAAAAATAATAATATTTATTTAGTTAAGAGATACAGTAGGCAGAGTAAATGTTGACTGTCATAAAGGTGGAAACTTATATATAAATTAACTCCAGTAGTAAGTGCTAGTTGGAGGATTAAGTGCCTCCTTCCTCCCTTAACTTGTTCCTCCTCCGCCCTCACCTGATTTGAGGAGCAGGATTCTCACAGGGTGGTACTGAATATTAGGTGTTCTTTCTAACACTATCACTTGGAGGATTACCTTAACCGATAGGTCAACAACTGCAAATATGTTGCCTGTATAACAAGTGAACTAACGTGGGTTGAGCACTGTGGCGTGTGTAGGTGTCCGCAAGGCAAGGCCTATACCCTTGTGGTCACGCTGGGCCATGTGGTGAGGGCTTGTGTAAACAACCTCCCCCCCCTTCATAGTGTCCCAGGCTGGATAGTTCTTTTGAAACTAAAATTGACTTTGATACTGTATCTAACCAGAAAAACAGAGATGCTATTAAGAACAAGTGTAGTGTAAAAAAAGTGTTTATAAACTGAGAATACTCCTGCTACCTTGGTCCCTCTGACACCACCCGCTCATGGCCTCCCCTCACACCGCTGATACGCTGTAGATGCCAGTTCCCTTGTCCTGTAAGAGGGTTACGCCTCCCAACCGCCGCTGGCTTCCTTGGAGTGCCAAGCAGTCCTCGGCCCTCTGACGTAGGCATATAGGTCGAGTCCTGTAACTCCTCCATGTCTGAGTTGACTGGAGACCCAGCCACTCGCTTTAACTCTCCTGATGCACTGAGTGAGCCAGGTGACTATGGTGTTGACCTTGACACCAACGGAGAGGATGGCTTTCAACTAGTTCAGTCCAGGAACAAGCGGAAGGCCGAAAAGGCAGAAAACTTAGAGACCATCAACTACAACCTCAACCCCCCATGAGAGTAAGATTATACTTCCCTGAAGGTACATCACCTGAAGACAAGTATCTCTGGCTGAACGATGCGGAAGACAAACACCCAGAGGCTGAGTTTCAGTTCAGAGTCGGTACACAAGATCATGTTCTGATTAGAAACGACCCAGCAGTCATACAGGATCTCCTCACCAATAGCATAAGGGGAATAACCATGGAACAATCATCCCAACCATCGAGCAAGAAAACCATCTTAATCATAGGGCTCGACCAGTACCAGACCCCTACACTACTAGAAGCTCATCCCGACATGAGAAGGACGAAGCGACTCAGGGGCAAGAATGCAGTCATTGCAGACTGGGTTGGCTCGGAAGACCCACCCAAGACCATTCGAGTCCGTGGTGCCTGTCGGACTCTGAAGGTAACTCTCTATCAGCCCCCTAACCGGAGGTTTTACAACTGCAACACAGGTTTGCAGAGATACAGTTGCTCAAGGGGTGTCATCCAACAGAAGTGTATTAACTGCAAAACAGTTGGAGTTCCTGTATGGCACCCTGACTGTTCTAGAGCTCCTACACCCCTTCAGCGCCCAGACCCGCCACCCAGGCAGGTCTCAAGAAACACTAATGCTGCTAGGGTACTCCCTACGGCCAATCCCTGGCCCGCCCTCCCGACCAAAGCTCCAGGATCATCACCAGCAGTCATCGAAAGATCAGTATGGGGCAACACAGACGTACCGACACAACAGGTAGCTGCCAACACACTCCATGAACACGCACAACGTGAAGAGATCAATGATTTGAAAAATGAAATTAAAGAACTCAAAGCTCAATTTACAGCTCAAACTGAAATGTTAAGGAGCCTCTGTGATACACTAAAGGAAAAAAAACACCACCAACACAGTGCAGCAACTACGGAAAAATTACAGTCAAACTGAAGACATTCAGATGTCAGTACCAGATGTGGAAACTCAAGACCCACCAGGAACTAGTGTCCACGCAGAGGAAAATAGTGATACTGGTAACAGTTCTATTGATGCCTCTGTGGACATGGTCAGTGAAGATGAACAAACACAAAGAGAAAATGGTGGTGATGTCGTGTGTAACCAAAGTGTTTTGTTGTCTGCCACTGAAATACAACAATTGTTGAGCCGCACATGCTCCAGAAATGTTTCAAAAAGGTTAAATGGCCTACTGCCTGCCGAAGGGACAGGCAGCATAGAAAAGCACAGTATCATACAGTGCCTTTTTGCTTCTTTCCAAATACAGTTCATAATGGCCAGTGTTCATAATGGCCAGGTGATGAGTTGGAACATCTCATCCCTTAGAAAACGACACCCTGACCTGCACCACAAAGTTGTGACTAAAGACATCGATATTGTGTGTCTGCAGGAGTGTCTCACACCTAATGGTAAGCCCCCACCCAGTCTGCCCAATTATGTGTATTATGATCCTAGTTCTACTCACACATGTTTGATGTATGTTAAGAAGTCACTCCCGCATGTGCCTCTTGTATCCAAAAAGACTACCAACCTTCAGTACCATGGGATCACTATCCACCTGGGCAACTCCACACTCAACGTGCTAAACGCCTATGCTCCCTCAGATCAGCTCCAATACACAGATCTCCCAGACTTTTTACACACTGAGCCCACTGTCCTAATGGGTGACCTGAATACTAGACACAAGAAATTAGGTGACTCCACCACTAACACCAATGGTAGGAGACTTATCTCACTTCTAAGCGCATATGAAGATGTTCAAATTATAGGTAATAATGAACCAACACACATCTATGGCGGGGGTCTAGACTAGTGTATTGGTTTTAATCTATCATACACAACTCATAGCTCTGATGTTGTCACTGATCTTAGGTCTGAGCACAGCCCAATCCAAGCTAGTATACATGTAGCCAATGACACCCACACTGGTGGTAAACTCAACAGACGTAGAATCACAGTCAAGCAAGAACATGAAAGCCAGTTCATAGACTTCATCCATGACTGGTACAAGGACTACATGCCTGACAACTACCAAAGTTTCCATGACGATCTGATAGATAGGACTTATACATACTTCACCAACAATGACTCCACCAAAAAAAGGAGAAAACGTGGTCAGCATAATGGGAACAGGCAGCAGCAGTGCTATAATGACCATGAGCTGAAAAAAACTCACGGCTAGGGTCAGGAGGTTGGGTAAGTGCTACAAACAAACTAGAACACCTCAAATGGTAATATTGTATCAAGCTTCCCTTGCTGCTGTCAGGAAACGTTTAAACGAACTCAGACAAAATGCATGGGAGACATATGTCAACAGCCTGAACCAACATACATCCCTCAGCAAAGCCTGGAAAGACATAAACACAATCAGAGGTAAAAACAGTAGACACGTCTCCCATCCAAACCCTCTGCAAAAGTCGAATGAGCTAATAACAAAGTGGGCTCATGTGTCTAGCTATGAAAGGTTACCAGCTAGGACTCGGGGACTCCTTGATGCGAAGTCTGTAGAGAGAAGTAATCTTATTAACTTTATGCTGGGCAAACAGCACGATGAGTGTGATGTTCCATATACTGAGTGGGAGCTTGACGCCGCCCTCGTCACGGGTAGGTTTACTTCCCCTGGAGAGGACGGAGTCACCTACAACATCGTTAGACTACTAAGGCGTGTGCCGGGCAATCCATTATTGATATTTTACAATATGAGTCATGCCGAGGGCCAACTACCCACATCATGGACCAGAAGTATTGTTGTACCATTACCTAAACCAGGACTGCCTGGTGCTTTTCGTCCCATATCACTAAGCAGCTGCCTGTGTAAAACCTTTGAGAGGATGGTTCTTGGCAGACTCTTATATAGAATCAGAGAACACATGTCTCCTAACATAAATGGCTTCATCCATGGTAAAGCTGTACATAAATGCATCACCACATTCCTAACTGTGCATGGTGATGAAAGGCACAGATACACCACATTTCTTGACCTAAAAGCTACATTTGATATTGCCAAGAGACAACTGATATTGTACGGACTAGCCAAAATGGCTATAGGAGGTAGGCTGTTACATTGGATAAGTGGTTACCTAACCAACAGAAGGGCTGCTGCACTGTTTCAGGGTTACAAAAGTGAAGTTAAAGATATGCAACTTGGTACCCCTCAAGGTGGAGTACTTAACCCCACTTTGTTCAATGTTCTTATGAATGCATTATTAAATTTAATACCAGACAACCCCAGCAATATCTCTATCAGCTAATGATTTTCTTATACATACTAAAACTCATCGTGAAATGCAAACCACCCTGAACCATGTATACGCAGCCTGTGAGAACCTCGGTCTTATTATCTCCACTGAGAAAACTAAGGTGTTCAACAAACAAGCTGGTAACCGCAAACGCGGCCCCGCCAAGTTCAAGATAGGTAACAACACTATTGACTATGTTCCTTCTTTTAAATGTCTTGGTGTTTCCGTCCCTTGTACCTTACCTGCCATACAACAGCTAGCCCGCCAATGTACTGACAGACTGAGACCTCTTAGAAGTGTAGCGGGGTAAAGCCCGCACTATGGTGCTAATATTAGAATTGTTAAAACAATGTACCTAGGCTATAAAAGATCTCTAATAGATTACCACGCACCAGCCCTGGTCCTTCGTGACGGGAAAGGCGTTAACAAGCTCGAGAAAATGCAAAATAAAGCCCTCAGAATTATCCTAGGATGTCCCATGAGCACTAAAGTACTTAATATGAGGAAAGAACTAGGTATACCCAGTGTTAAAGATAGAATAATTGAAGTCAACCTCATGATAGCCCTGAGGCTTCTGCGTGGTGATCCTGATAACAATGTTTCCTTAAAATTGCTAGAATGTATGAACCATGGGACTGTTGAGGCTAAATGGATCCAAACTACTGCTACACATATGAAGATGTTTGGACTAGACCACCTGTACAAAGTTGAGACACAACAGCGCTTTCTGCCACCCTTGCGGACAGTTCCCTTCGATATCACCATACAGACATATCCGCCTAAAAGATTAATTATACAAAGTATTTATCTCCAACACAATGCCAAAGTGAGAGCTCTTGAACACATACACACTCTACAGACTGATAATAATATCACACAGACCATCTACACTGATGGATCTCTTAACACCGCCTGTGGGAGGGCTGGAAGTGCTATTGTTGTAACTCACTCTGACGGTAATATAAGTGAGAAAGGAGTTAGAATTAACAAATGGGCATCCACTCTACAAACTGAATTAGTTGCCATGCTCACAGCGATTAAATTCATTGAAATCACTGTCACTGACAGTCTCATCATCACTGACTCTCTATCCTCACTACTTGCCCTTGACACCCTCAACTCAAGTTGTCACGCGCTTGTCTCTGAAGCTGGGGTGTCAAGGTCAAACTGTTGTGGATCCCCTCTCACAAAGGCCTCATAAAACATGACAGAGTTGATGCCCTCGCCAAACTCGCGTCTAACAAAGACACCGTTGAATACAATTTGGGTCTGTCAAAAAGAACCCTTAAAACTGTAATTAGGAAAGAACTTATTGATGAGTTTGACGCAAGTAGACAAGTGCAAACAGGCAATAGTCGATCCATAGGTTACCATGATGAGATGTATCAAGTGAAACATGTATATGGAGCAAGTAACAAGATCACTAGATTACAAGATGTTGTAACCGCTAGATTAAGGTTAGGATATAAGTACCTTTGGCAGTATGTTCCTCAAGCAGATGTAAACAAAACTAAATGTAAAGTGTGTGGCCATACATATGGCCACACACTTGAACACTACGTCCTCGACTGTGTGAAGATAAAACCTTTTAGGGACAGGTCCAAGCACACTGTGTGTGAAATGGCACAACACTTCATCTCTAATGGCAAGATAGCCGACATATTAAGATTGTATCCACTTTTTTGCACTTAGTAACTATATCAATTCTCATATACAGAACCAAATACGCAATGTGCTTGAATACCTCCCACGTAAATGTGAATAACAAAGTGTGAGGCCAGACATACTGCCTCACACGCCTGTTCTCACGCATTTGTGAATAAGTTACCCTTTATGTATAGAACTAAACAAATAATGTAAATGAAATACTGTGTAACTTTCAGTGCCATAATATCCTGACAACGGGGGTTAATTATTATGACCCTTTGTAAACTCTACTCTGCAATCCTTTTGCGCTACCGCTCACAGGATGAGTGTGGGGTGCACAATAAAGTAGCCGCTGCAAGCGGCAAAATCAATCAGAAAGCACAGTGACTCATCTTTACGTCTTGATACGAGTAACCTTTATATTGTTCCACCTTAATTAAGAATCGAAGATAAAATGATACAACTTAGATATATCAACATCATCTCCCCCTCACCTTCCACCCTCCCCTCTCCTCCCCCTGTCCCTCTCTCCCGTGCCTCTCCTTCCCCACTCCTACTCCCCACCACCATAAGATATCAATGGTAAACTTTACAGCTACATTGTTTATCAAGTCAACACAAAAACCTGTCCGCTTTTACGTCGATTTCCTTCCAAGTGGCATGTGAGTGGTGTTGACGGCCCCCGCGGGATTACTATTTAGGTATTCTGTATCGTGTACCTTAATCTGGGGATTATAGGAGGAGTTTAAATAGTACAGAAAGGGATTTAAGACGTTTAATTTACTCCCCAAAACAAAGAGAACATGTTGTAGGCTCTTCCATCTACAGGTAACGCCAGGTAAGGATATTTTCTAATGGATTATTCATTAGGCTCAACTAACTCCGATTCCCTTGAACGATTTTCTTTACCACTATCTTTTGTTTCTATGCCCGTGAAGCGTCGAGGTGCGTGTGTGTGTGTATGTAACCTTTTTCCAGATATGAAGGTGAGATAAGTGTTGGTCAGGATGCCGTTGTTGCACCCCGCCCTACTGAAGGTGAGATAAGTGTTGGTCAGGATGCCGTTGTTGCTCCCCGCCCTACTAATTCTGACACAATTATTGTTAACTCCTCTACGTCATCAATCTGAATGGTGAAGATTACCTGTACCTCTTTTATTATTCTATCTCATAATAAAAACAATAGTAATAACAATGGTAATAAAGATAATAACAATAGTAATAACAGCATATTATCTAAGTGATGGACATAAGAGTACATATAAATGTAGGTCTTTATCATCCTATTAGAATATTTTCGCCAAATCTACACACATTCTGGAGGGGGGGGGAGGTGGAGGAGATTTGGTATCACTACATCTAAGAGTCAAGTGAAGTCTATAGCGTTTGGCATCACTGGGCTTTGGAACATGCGTATTGGTACTAGTGTTTCGAGCGAGGAAAATTCGCCTCACTCTAACACTAGACTGTGGGTTAATGTTGGTACCATTATAACAGTTTAGGTTGGTACTACTGTTACAAGGACGTCCTGAGTCAGATGTTGGTAATACTATCTACTGGGGGAGGGGAGGGGAAGGGAGGGGAGGGGAGGGGAGGGGTGGGGAATACTGGCACCCCTGTACACGCGGTTGGCACTAGGGAGAGAGGAAGACTAGCTGGCACTGTTATTTAGATCATTTATCCTGACACCCAACTGACTTTCCTGACACCCTGCTGACGTTCCTGACACCCCGCTGACGTTCCTGACACTCCGATGACGTTTCTGATATTCTGCTGACGTTCTTGATATCCCCGCTGACGTCTCTGACACCCTGCTGACGTTCCCGATATCCTGCTGGCGTTCCTGATATCCAGTTAACAATCCTGACACTCCAATGACGTTCCTGATACTCCACTGACATTCCTGACATCCCGCTGACATTCCTGACACCCCGCTGACATTCCTGACACTCCACTGACGTTTCTGACACCCCGCTGACGTTCCTAACACCCCGCTGACGTTCCTGACACCCTCCTGACGTTCATACATCTCCCTCGTCCAAATTGCCCGGTCAATAAATCCGAATATGAACTTTGATAAGCATGAAATTAAATCACTATTACCAATAAAAGAGACCAAGAGATAGTGGAGTTAAACCCACCCGTCTGTAAATTCATTGTCTAATTTACATACAACCACAGAACCGATAATTTGGCTTTAGTAGTTCAGAAAAGATTTACTCCTATTTACGCTTCAGCTGGAGATAAGTATTGGTAGTAGATGGTAAGAAAGGCCAAATAACAGTGTAGTTAAGTAGATACATGAATGTTAAGACAGGCGATAAAAGCTTTTGTGTGTACGATTTCATGTTGGTTTACCTATGATCACGGTAAGACCTGGTTAAAGACGCCCCATTATTAAGGTTTCACCCTCCACCCATCTCTCCAATTCTGTCTGTGTTACCTTTCTTAATCGTTTCTCTCTCTCTCTCTCTCTCTCTCTCTCTCTCTCTGTCCTTGTCTCTCTCTCTCTTTTTGTCTCTCTCTCTTTTTGTCTCTCTCTCTTCTTGCCTCTTTCTCTTCTTGTCTCTCTCTTCTTGTCTCTCTATCTTATTGTCTCTCTCTTTTCCTCTTCCTGTCTCTCAATCTCTCTCTCTCTCTCTCTCTCTCTCTCTCTCTCTCTGCATAACTCTTACTGTTTTATTTACTATTAACTTTACATCGACTTTTTTTTCTTTCTTTCCTCATATTTTTCCTCTTCTCAACCACCTTTTTCTTCCCTTACCTATAACTCAACGTCTATAATAATTTCTGTATAATATATTCCAACCCTCCGTCGTCTCATATATCGACCCATTATAGAACCCTGATATATGCAGTCTTAAATATGGTTTGTTTTCATTCTTTTTTTAGAAATTAATCGGCGTCTTATCTCTCCTTTGGAAAGCTATAATCTGCTATAATTTCTACTGTCAGGTACTCATATTCTTTAACTTTTAAAATCTTTCTCAGTATTACTCGCATTTACAATACTATAACCTAACCTCACTATCGCATTAACAGCACCATAACCTCCATGACAACTCGCTTAACAGCACCATAACCTCCATTCACTTCTCACATTAACAGCACCATAACCTCCCTGACAACTCGCTTAACAGCACCATAACCTCCCTCAGTACCCGCATTAACAGCACCATAACCTCCTTCACTACTCGCATTAACAGCACCATAACCTCCTTCACTACTCGCATTAACAGCACCATAACCTCCCTCAGTACCCGCATTAACAGCATCATAACCTCCTTCATTACTCACATTAACAGCACCATAACCTCCCTCACTACTCACATTAACAGCACCATAACCTCCTTTACTACTCACATTAACAGCACCATAACCTCCCTGACTACTTGCATTAACAGCACCATAACCTCCCTGACTACTTGCATTAACAGCACCAGACAGCATCCATAACCTCCTTTACTACTCGCATTAACAGCACCATAACCTCCCTCAGTACCCGCATTAACAGCATCATAACCTCCTTCATTACTCACATTAACAGCACCATAACCTCCCTCACTACTCACATTAACAGCACCATAACCTCCTTTACTACTCGCATTAACAGCACCATAACCTCCCTGACTACTTGCATTAACAGCACCATAACCTCCCTGACTACTTGCATTAACAGCACCAGAACCTCCTTCACTACTCGCATTAACAGCACCATAACCTCCCTCAGTACCCGCATTAACAGCATCAGAACCTCCTTCACTACTCACATTAACAGCACAGCAATCACAACCTCCTGACTACTTGCATTAACAGCACCATAACCTCCTGACTACTGTACTAACAGCACCAGAACCTCTTCACTACTCGCATTAACAGCACCATAACCTCCCTCAGTACCCGCATTAACAGCATCAGAACCTCCTTCATTACTCACATTAACAGCACCATAACCTCCCTCACTACTCACATTAACAGCACCATAACCTCCTTTACTACTCGCATTAACAGCACCATAACCTCCCTGACTACTTGCATTAACAGCACCATAACCTCCCTGACTACTTGCATTAACAGCACCATAACCTCCTTTACTACTCGCATTAACAGCACCATAACCTCCCTCAGTACCCGCATTAACAGCATCATAACCTCCTTCATTACTCACATTAACAGCACCATAACCTCCCTCACTACTCACATTAACAGCACCATAACCTCCTTTACTACTCGCATTAACAGCACCATAACCTCCTTTACTACTCGCATTAACAGCACCATAACCTCCCTCAGTACCCGCATTAACAGCATCATAACCTCCATTAACAGCACCATAACCTCCCTCACTACTCACATTAACAGCACCATAACCTCCTCCATTCCCTCCCTACTACTCACATTAACAGCACCATAACCTCCTTTACTACTCGCATTAACAGCACCATAACCTCCTTTACTACTCGCATTAACAGCACCATAACCTCCCTGACTATTCGCATTAACAGCACCATAACCTCCTTTACTACTCGCATTAACAGCACCATAACCTCCCTGACTACTCACATTAACAGCGCCATAACCTCCCTCACTACTCGCATTAACAGCACCATAACCTCCCTCATTACTCGCATTAACAGCACCATAACCTCCCTCACTACTCGCATTAACAGCACCATAATCTAACCTATCCTATCCTAACCTAACCTAACCTAACCAGACCTAACCTACTCACATTAACAGCATCAATTCCTCTCCTTCATTAATCTCTCTACCTGGTAATGTCTGGTCTCCCTCCCCATTAGAACTCTTACTCTGGCTAATTATTTATCCAGCGTTGTTTTTGGGAAAGGGATAAATTAATCTAATCCAGAATATTAATAATCCATTTTTTCAGGGAATTTTTTTAACTATATTCTTAGCTTAAAATCTTCACATAAATATCCTGACTCGAATGAATCGATTAATTTCGGTATTTTGTTTCTTATTTTTAGAACCACATAATCCCAATGAAACACAAAAGAAATTCAATATCGGTCACTCATAGGATTCTTATCATCTACCATAATAGTCTCGCCATTGACTCTTGTAACTCAGCTGTAGTCTTCCTAGCAACAAATCATAGACTACAGTTAGACTCCTTCATTAATTTACCATTAATAAAAAGAATTTCTGACAATTAACTTTCTAAACCCTTATAGGCAACACTCTTGAAGTCTTGACACCATTACTCCTGATACACGACCATCATCCCTACTGGAAGTTCTCTCCCACTTTCTGATGGCTTATCATAGCCTCTCCTGAAGACCTAGTCAGTAGCAGGTCCAGGTCCTATACCTGATACTGGAAATTTCTACACTTGACACTCATGGTTTCTTACCATCTATTTTATGTAGTTTTGTCTTATATCATCCTGAAAATAAACCATTACATTTCTGGAGCCTTTCCTACGCCTTCTTTAACCTTCATATCAACCCTGTAAGAATGTTATAATGGTCTTCTCTGAAACCTAAACTTACTCTACTGGACCATCGATCTTCCTAAAATCCTGACACTCTACCATCGATCTTCCTGGAACCTTATTTTCTACCTTACTGGATCGTCCAGTATAAAGTATTTTGGTGTCATATGTTGTTCCGAGTGTCTCTCTATCATGGAAACTTTTGAGGTAATAGAGTCGCTCCCATTTTCGCGGCGAGCATCATATACAGTTATTTGAGTGTGTCCACCCAGAGGCTCACTGGATCAACCAGCTGAGTCCTGCCACTGACCTCTCATATGACGTACCAGACTAGTCCATCCTTCGCCATCAGGGGCCGGATACTCAAAAACATTTATGGGACTGTATGTCTTTGTTTACCCCGTAACTGGACTTACAGTCTCAGATCGGTATACTCAAAACACAGATGGCATACTCAAAACACAGATGGTATACTCAAAACCAATATTTGACATCGAACTCCGTAAGTTAACGCAAGTAACTTACACCAGCTCCCGAGGTTGTGTAACACTCTCAACCCGGATGTAGTAGTGACTAATTCCCGATTGTATAGAAAATAATAATAATATATGTTGTAATAATGCTTGTTAGACTTGTTTTATCATAGAATAAAGAAGAAAATGTTTTGTACATCAACATACTGAAATACAATATTTCACTTTGTCTTTTTCGTAACTTTTTTGTTGTATAATAAGCTGCTTGAGTGTTTGTGTTTGTCGCAGTTTGGAAGAGACGCATCTTTTGTCTTCTTACACATTATAAAGTATTTCTTACCAAAATAGAAGGTTTGTATTGTTCACACTTAGGGTAAAAATATGTTTTATGACTGAGTAAACTTGCAGATAGAACTTATTAATGTTGTATAGCCGTAAATATCCCTCAGTAATGAAAGCCAAATATGAGGTCAAGTGAACATTCCTGCCAAGACTTCGCCTTGTTTTTCTAATATTCAACCAATAGCCTTAGCCTATTTTCTTATGTGTATGGCTTATGATAACATGAAAGGCTATAAATTTCCATAGGCTAGCGAAAATTAAATGATATTAGGTGTAAAATATGGATTGCAATTAACTTGATTAATAGGTGCCTATATAACTGCTTTTTCAGTCTTAGGCAAATAAATGTTTAAACATGGGGCCTACTTAATTTAGTTAGAACATGAGGATTATTTAAATAAGAAATTATACTAATAGGGTATAGGTTAGATAGGTTTGGTTTGGTTATGTTATGTTATGTTATGGTATGTTAGGTTAGAGAATGTGTACATGGTTTTTTGGTGAGCGTCAGGCCGTCAGTGAGACACTTTGTCTAGCAGCTACCTTAGGCCTAGTTCCAGACTTTCCTTGAACATTATCATAGGTAGAGTATTAATTTAAGAAAATTTACGGCTAATCCGATATATTTTCAGGTTTTAAATTGTTGTTTTTTGTATGAACTTGAAGACAATTCAGACCAAATGTTCCCAACATTGAAAGGAAAACACCAGGGTCTAGGCTAAATGAGTAATTTAAGAGAAGTGATTTGTCATTTAGGTTAGGCAAGGCTATACTATCATTAACCAATTTATTTGAATTTGCCCAGAATAAGGCTATCTTAGTATAGCTTATGTGTCTTGTCACAGGCCAACATTATGCAAGGGATTATTTACCTAAATTCTAGTGGGGTAAAACACCAAATACTGTGAGATCTCTGTTAGCCGGAACAATTGGTGAAGAGCACTACCGTGAATGAATGAGTGTTTTCCCGTTAACGAGACAGTTATCACAAATCAAGAAAATATCCCTCATCCCCAGAATGTTTATGGTAATGGAAAAATTTTCTCGGTAGTTCCGGCAATTGCCCATTACATCATCTCTCGAACCCGGAAATATATCCCCCATCTCCGGAATTTTCTCGGTTATCTGGGAAACTTTCCTCATAGTTTTCAGGAAAATGTGCCTCTCTGAAAGTCATTTACCTAAGCCGTAAGTTTCTTGCAAAATCATGCTTTGGGAATTAATTTTAGATAAAATTTCAATTACGGCTTTCAGAAAGTTCCGGGTTTCAAGGATTCCGGCTAACGGAGAAGGCTGCTGTTCCTACCAGAAATCAGTTTCAAATGCGAGTATGTGACAGACTTTGAGGCAAGAGGATGTCTTTTAAATGCTTTTAACACCCTTATTTACTTGAATAATGAAAAAAAAATTTCAATTTTAAATGAATACAGAGATTTTAACGCGTTGTGCATTTTTCAGTATTTTACCCCTAAGAGCCAGGCAAAACCTTAAGGCTGTAATTTTTGTTTTTCACAGGCATAACCCTTCAATTCTAGGCCTAATGATAAAACTTTGAATTAGTTAGTATCAACATAAAAACAATACTGTAACAAACTTCTAAACCATTGCATAATTTTTTGTCCTGCAGATTGATCCAGTAACACTTGGACCTCATTTTCCAGTTACCCTGCAATGGATCTTGTTGTAGCTTATCTGCATGATCGAGCTTTACGACGTGAACGAAGGTATCGGGACCCTTTGGATCCCAAAAATATACGCGATGAAAATCTAATTAGATATAGGTTTCCTCGATGTGAAATTCTAAGACTGTGTTAAGATTTAGATCCATTTTTAAGGCGTAGAACGAGAAGATCTCATGCTGTTCCCATACACACGCAAGTGTTAGTTGCCTTAAGATTTTATGCCAATGGAACCTTTCAACATGTACTTAGTGATACAGCTGAAGCTGTAGCAGGGACAGGCCAAGCAGTCCGAGCCAATGTAGTCCGTAATTGGTTTACTTGATGAATTAAAATCAAATATCAATTCACCAATACAATTTTCCTCTATGTTTAAATAGTACTTTTTAGTGCAGTATACAGAGGTAATGCGAATAAAGCGTACATTGATTTAACTTTTATTTTCAATATTCTGTACATAAAAAAATAAACTTCTTTATAGAAATTAAATGGCTTTCTTTTACCTTAATAATATATGTACTATATCCTTGAGCAAATTTGATTCCAATACAGTATACTTTTAATACTACTAAATACCAAAGGCACTAAAGTTTGTGAAACAAAAAATCCCTTATATAAAACATATTTGAGAAATTGAAACAATAAAAAAATATTGCTACTGTTTGCATCTTAAACTACCGTACACAATTTGACATGGGTCACCACATCGTTGTGAAATAATAATACAACTACTGTTATTTGTTGCCATTTTTTAGATTTAAGAATGGAATACAGTATAATTTTCATATGTCTAGAATTACCTGCATCAATACCCGTAAATTAAAAGAAACTTATAACCCAATACTGTACTACTACAAGTAATAAAGAAAAAATAGAATACAGTACTCTTTGCTTGTTAAGCTATAAAATGTAACATGAGACAGCACATCCTTATGATAGAACCAATGCAACAACTTGCGCTTTGGAGACTAATGTGTGTTAAATAGCAGCGATTACAGTAGGCTGTTGGTGAATTTGCACCATTATTTCTGTTTCAACCTACTTGAATCATACTTCGCAAACTACAAACTAATAAATAAAACTCGTTGAACTGGAAATTGACTACGTCTTACAAAATAAAGGAACCTTTAAAAAATAAAAATAAGTACATGAGCCTCTTTTCAAACATATAATTTTGAGTGTGGTAGGAACTTTTACCCAAAACCTGGGTAAACATTACCCGTAGTAGCACTGCAACCCATGTTATTAGTTGACAAATGTGTGTCTTTCACTTAACTTCGTGATTTTAATGAACTTATGGAGAGCTAAATATTCCTGTTACATTTTCATGACTAGTATAGGGTGCAAGTGAAAGTTACACAATTTTTTAACATGCGGTCTTCCTTCATAACAATCACTCAAAGGAAAATTTATAATAAGTGTTTGATGACTTTTCAACCACGCTATTATCACATTTACCAAAAGTAAAGGACTTACCTAAGTAAACAACTACATATACACATACCATAAACACAGCATCATTGGATAGGATTTTTCGACTGCATAACTTTTGCAATGCATAGCATTGCAGATGCAATGCACTCTGTGTGAGCTACAAGCTGTAAAAAACTGTCCCTCATTTGTGTTTGAACACGAAGCATCTCTCGAAGAAGATCTTCATCTTTTCGGGCAGAAGAGGTTCGTGGCCTCCTGCCACTACTGTTCGTACTTGGCATTGGAGATGAATCCATTTCATCAGTGTAATCACCAGTTACAGTTGACCTAACAGCTGTGGCAGAAGGGGTACTAGACCTACTTCGCTGTTCCTTGGTAGCAGCAATAGGTTGACGAGTATTGCTTGAACTACATGTTTCTACCTCATATGTTCCGGATGATGAAAATCCAGGAATGTTTGTAGGTGCTGAAATTTCAGGTTCTAAATGCACAATGGGTACTGTGATATCATGTTCCTGTATATCCTCATTCAGAATGCGGGTTATAGAATCATCTTTCTCTTGAACGGGCCGAAACATAAATTCCTCTCGGAAACAACTACCGGTAGCTGTAAACCTAGCTCCTGAGGGTCTGGGGGTTGGTTCTCTTTCTTCTTCTGGAAA
>NW_024745242.1:0-25603 GCF_018991925.1 Homarus americanus | reverse complement strand
ACAGGGTGAAGGTGGGTCACATGACTACTTAGGCAGGATGAATGTGGATCACACTCTAGTAGTGGGGGGTGAAGGAGGGGTCAAGCACTCAGGTTGCAGGTTGAAGGTGGGTCACACTCAAGCACCAGGGAAATACTCTCATGGCATTTTGAAGGTGTACACTCTCTAGTGCGGCAGGGGTGAAGGTGGGGTCAAGCACTCTCAAGTGGTTGGGTGAAGGTGGGTAACACTCTCAAGTGATGTGGGTGAAGGTGGGTCACACTCTAGTGGTAGGGTGAGGTGGATCACACCTGCGACATGGAGAAGGTGATTCACACCTCAAGTGACAGGCCTAAGGTGGGTCGACTCTCTCAGTGGTAGGGTGAAGATGGGATCACACCTCAAGTTGCAGGGTGAAGTGGGTCACGCCCTCTACTGGTAGGGTGAAGGGTCACACTGGGCGGCAGGTGTGGGTGAAGGTGGGTCACACCTCAAGTGGCAGGGAGAATGTGTGTCACACTCAAGTGACAGGGCGAAAGTGGGTGATACACTCCCCTCACTTCAGGGTGAAGGTGGGTCACACTCTCAAGTGGCAGGGGTGAAGGTGGGTGACACTCTCAAGTGGTAGGCTGAGGGTGGGTTACACTCTCAATTGACAGGGTGAAGGTGGGTCACACTCCCAGTGGTAGGGTGAGGTGGGTCACACCTCAAGTGACATGGAGGATGGTGGGTCATTGACCTCAAGTGAAGGTGGGTCACACTCTAGTGGTAGGGTGCTGGGTCACACTCTCAAGCTGCAGGGTGAAGTTGGGTCACACTCTCAAGTGGTAGGGTGAAGGTGGGTAACACACCTCACTTGATTGGTGGGTGAAGGTGGGTCACACTGTCTAGTGGTTGGGAGAAGGTAATGGTAATCTGCGTGACAGTGTGAAGGGTCATACACTCATTAGCAGGATGAAATGTGGATCTCACTATCTAGTGGTGGGGTGAAGGTGGGTCACACTCTGCAGCAACTGGAAAGGTGAGTCACACTCAGGTGACAGGAGAAGGTGGGTCACACTCTCGGGCGATTGTGCGGAGGTGGGGCCTGGCACTCGGCGGCAAGGTTGAAGTGGGTTAAACTGCCAAGTGACGGTGTAGGTGGGTCACACTCTCAAGTAGCAGGGTGCAGGTGGGTCACACTCTCATGTGGCAGGGTGAAGGTGGGTCACACTCTCAAGTGGAAGGTGAAGGTGGGTCACTCTCACAAATGGCAGGATGAAGGTGGGTCAGACTCTCACGTGGCAGGGTGAAGGTGAGTCACACTCAAATGACAGGTGAAAGTGGGTGACACTCTCAATTAGCAAGTGTACAGGTGGGTCACACTCTTAAGTGGCAGGTTGAAGGTAGGTCACACTCTCACATGGCACAGTAAAGGTGAGTCACACTCAAGTAACAGGGTGAAAGTGGGTCACACTCTCAAGTAGCAACTGTAAAGGTGGGTCACACTCTCAGGTGACAGGGAGAAGGTGGGTCACACTCTCAAGTGAGAGGGTGAAGGTGGGTCACACTCTCAAGTGGCTGGGTGAAGGTGGGTCACACTCTCAAGTAACAGGGTGAAAGTGGGTCACTCTCTCAAGTGGCATGGTGAAGGTGGGTCACACTCTCAAATGGCAAGGTGAGGTAGGTCATACTCTCTAGTGGTAGGGTGAAGGTGGGTCACACTCTCAAGTGGCTGGGTGACGGTGGGTCACACACTCTAGAGGCTGGGAGAATGTGGGTCACACTCTCATATGGCAGGGTGCAGGTGGGTCACACTCTCAAGTGGCAGGGTGAAGGTGGGTCACACTCTCAAGTGGAATGTGAAGGTATGTCACTCTCACAAATGGCAGGATGAAGGTGGGTCAGACTCTCACGTGGCAGCGTGAAGGTGAGTCACACTCAAATGACAGGTGAAAGTGGGTCACACTCTCAATTACCAAGTGTACTGGTGGGTCACACCCTCAAGTGGCAGGTTGAAGGTAGGTCACACTCTCACATGGCACAGTAAAGGTGAGTCACACTCAAGTAACAGGGTGAAAGTGGGTCACACTCTCAAGTAGCAACTGTAAAGGTGGGTCACACTCTCAGGTGACAGGGAGAAGGTGGGTCACACTCTCAAGTGAGAGGGTGAAGGTGGGTCACACTCTCAAGTGGCTGGGTGAAGGTGGGTCACACTCTCAAGTAACAGGGTGAAAGTGGGTCACTCTCTCAAGTGGCATGGTGAAGGTGGGTCACACTCTCAAATGGCAAGGTGAGGTAGGTCATACTCTCTAGTGGTAGGGTGAAGGTGAGTCACACTCTCAAGTGGCAGGGTGACGGTGGGTCACACACTCTAGAGGCTGGGAGAATGTGGGTCACACTCTCATATGGCAGGGTAAAGGTGGGTCACACTCTCAAGTGACAGGGTGAAGGTGGGTCACGCTCTCAAGTGGCAGGGTATAGGTGGGTCACACTCTCCAGTGGCAGGGTGCAGGTGGGTCACACTCGAAAGTGGCAGGGTATAGGTGGGTCACACTCTCAAGTGGCAGGGCGAAAGTGGGTCACACTCTTTAGAGGTAGGGTGAAGGTGGGTCACGCTCTCTAGTGGTAGGGAGAAAGTTGGTCACATTCTCAAGTAGAAGGGTGAAGGTGGGTCATACTCTCAATTGGCAGGGTGAAGGTGGGTCACACTCTCAAGTAGAAGGTGTGAAGGTGGGTCACACTCTCAAGTGGCAGGAGATGGTAGGTCACTCTCACAAATGGCAGGATGAAGGTGCTTTACACTTTCAAGTACCAGATGTGAAGGTTGGTCACACTCTCAAGTGACAGGGTGAAGGTGGGTAACACTATCTAGTGGTAGATGGAAAGTGGGCTATATTCTCAAGTGGCAGGGTGAAGGAGGGTAACACTCTCAAGTGACAGGGTGAAGGTGGGTCACACTCTCTAGTGGTTGGGTGAGGTGGGTCACAGTCATATGGCAGGGTGAAGGTGGGTCACACTTTTAAGTGGCAGGGTGAAGGTGGGTCACACTCTCAAGTGACAAGGCGAAGGTGGGAAATACTCTCAAGTGGCATTTTGAAGGTGGGTCACACTCTCAAGAGGCAGGAGAAAGGTGGGTCACACACTCAGGTGGCAGGGTGAAGGTGGGTAACGCTATCTAGTGCTAGAGTGAAGATGGGCGATATTCTCAAGTGACAGGGTGGAGGTGGGTCAGACTCTCAAGTGGCAAGGTGAAAGTGGGTTATACTGCCAAGTGACAGGGTGTAGGTGGGTCACACTCTCAAGTGGCAGGGTGAAGGTGGGTCACACACTCAAGTAGCAGGTGTGAAGGTGGGTCACACTCTCAAGTGGCAGGTGATGGTAGGTCACTCTCACAAGTGGTAGAATGAAGGTGGGTCACACTCTCAAATAACAGGTGTGAAGGTGGGTCACACTCACATGGCAGGGTGAAGGTGGGTCACACTCAAGTGACAGGGTGAAGGTGGGTCACACTCTCAAGTGGCAGGTGAAGGTGGGTCACATTCTCAAGTAGAAGGGTGAAGGTAGGTCACACTCTCAAGTAGCAGGTGAAGGTGGGTCACTCTCACAAGTGGCAGGTGTGAAGGTGGGTCACACTCTCAAGTGGAAGGTGAAGGTGGGCACTCTCACAAGTGGCAGGATTAAGGTGGGTCACGCTCATGTGGCAGGGTGAAGGTGAGTCACACTCAAATGACAGGGTGAAGGTGGGTCACACTCTCAAGTAGTAGGTGTAAAGGTGGGTCACACTCTCAAGTGGCAGGGTGAAGGTGCGTCACACGCAAGTGACAGGGTGAAGGTGGGTCACACTCTCAAGTAGCAGGTGTAAAGGTGAGTTGGGTCACACTCTCAAGCAACAGGGTGAAGGTGGGTCACACTCTCAAATGGCAGGTGAAGGTGGGTCGCTCTCACAATGTGGCAGGATGAAGGTGAGTCACACTCTCAACTGGCAGGTGAAGGTGGGTCATTCTCAAGTGACAGGGTGAAGGTGGGTCACACTTTTAAGTGGCAGGTGAAGGTGGGTCACTCAGACAAGTGGCAGGATAAAGGTGTCACACTCTCAAGTGGCAGGTGAAGTTGGGTCACTCTCACAAGTGGCAGGTGTGAAGGTGGGTCACACTCTCAAGTGGATGGTGAAGGTGGGTCACTCTCACAAATGGCAGGATGAAGGTGGGTCAGACTCTCACATGGCAGGGTGAAGGTGATTCACACTCAAGTGACAGGGTGAAGGTGGGTCACACTCTCAAGTAGCAGCTGTAAAGGTGGGTCACACTCTCAGGTGACAGGGAGAAGGTGGGTCACACTCAATTGACAGGGTGAAGGTGGGTCACACTCTCACTAGCAAGTGTACAGGTAGGCCTGCCACTCTCAAGTGGCATGTTGAAGGTGGGTCACTCTCACATGACAGGGTGAAGGTGATTCACACTCAAGTGACAGGGGGTGAAGGTGGGTCACACTCAAGTAGCAACTGTAAAGGTGGGTCACACTCTCAAGTGACAGGGTGAAGGTGGGTCACACTCTCAAGTGACAGGGTGAAGGTGGGTCACACTCTCAAGTGGCTGGGTGAAGGTGGGTCACACTCTCAAGTAACAGGGTGAAAGTGGGTCACACTCTCAAGTGGCAGGGTGAAGGTGGGTCACACTCTCAAATTGCAAGGTGAGGTAGGTCATACTCTCTAGTGGTAGGGTGAAGGTGGGTCACACTGTCAACTGGCAGGATGACGGTGGGTCACACACCAAAAAGGCAGGGAGAAGGTGGGTCACACCTCCAAGTGGCAAGGTGGGTCACACTCTCAGTGGAAGGGGTGGTGGGTCACACTCTCATATGGCAGGGCGAAGTTGGGTCACACTTTCAAGTGGCAGGGTGAAGGTGGGTCACACTCTCAAGTGACATGGAGATAATGGGTCACACTTTCAAGTGACAGGGTGAAGGTGGGTCACACTCTCTAGTGGTTGGGTGAAGTTAGGTCACACTCTCACGTGACACGGTGAAGGTGGGTCACACTCTCTAGTTGTAGGGAGAAGGTGGGTCACATTCTCAAGAAAAGGGTAAAGGCGGGTCATACTCTCAAGTGGCAGGGTGAATGTGGGTCACACTCTCAAGTAGCAAGTGTGAACGTGGGTGCCACTCTCAACTGGCAGGTGATGGTAGGTCACTCTCACAAGTGGCAGGATGAAGGTGCTTTACACTTTTAAGTAGCAGGTGTGAAGTTTTGTCACACTCTCAAGTGACAGGGTGAAGGTGGGTCACACTATCTAGTGGTAAAGTGACGGTGGGCGATATTCTTAAGTGACAGGGTGGAGGTGGGTCATACTCTCAAGTGGCAAGGTTGAAGTGGGTTAAACTGCCAAGTGACGGTGTAGGTGGGTCACACTCTCAAGTAGCAGGGTGCAGGTGGGTCACACTCTCAAGTGGCAGGGTGAAGGTGGGTCACACTCTCAAGTGGAAGGTGAAGGTATGTCACTCTCACAAATGGCAGGATGAAGGTGGGTCAGACTCTCACGTGGCAGGGTGAAGGTGAGTCACACTCAAATGACAGGTGAAAGTGGGTCACACTCTCAATTAGCAAGTGTACTGGTGGGTCACACTCTCAAGTGGCAGGTTGAAGGTAGGTCACACTCTCACATGGCACAGTAAAGGTGAGTCACACTCAAGTGACAGGATGAAAGCGGTCACTCAAGTAGCAGGTGTGAAGGTGGGTCACACTCTCAAGTGGCAGGGAGAAGGTGGGTCACTCTCACAATTGGCTGGATGAAGGTGGGTCACACTCTCATGTAGCAGGTGTGAAGGTGCGTCACATCGGCAACAGGTGAAAGTGGGTCGCCCCCCAAGTGGTATGGTGAAGGTGGGTCACACTCAAATGGGAAGGTGAGGTGGGTCATACTCTCAAGTGGTAGGGTGAAGGTGGGTCACACTCTCAAGTGGCAGGGTGACGGTGTGTCACACACTCAAGAGGCAGGGAGAATGTGGGTCACACTCTCATATGGCAGGGTAAAGGTGGGTCACACACTCAAGTGACAGGGTGAAGGTGGGTCACACTCTCAAGTGGCAGGGTGTAGGTGGGTCACACTCTCATGTGGCAGGGTGAAGGTGGGTCACACTCGAAAGTGGCAGGGTGAAGGTGGGTCACACTCTCAAGTGGCTGGGCGAAAGTGGGTCACACTCTTTAGAGGTAGGGTGAAGTTGGGTCACACTTTCAAGTGGGAGGGTGAAGGTGGGTCACACTCTAAAGTGGCAGGGTGAAGGTGGGTCACACTCTCTAGTGGTAGGGAGAAAGTTGGTCACATTCTCAAGTAGAAGGGTGAAGGTGGGTCATACTCTCAATTGGCAGGGTGAAGGTGGGTCACACTCTCAAGTAGAAGGTGTGAAGGTGGGTCACACTCTCAAGTGGCAGGTGATGGTAGGTCACTCTCACAAATGGCAGGATGAAGGTGCTTTACACTTTCAAGTAGCAGGTGTGAAGGTTGGTCACACTCTCAAGTGGTAGGGTGAAGGTGGGTCACACTATCTAGTAGTAGAGTGAAAGTGGGCTATATCTCTCGGCAGTGGGTGAAGGGGTCACACTCAAGTGACAGGGTGAAGGTGGGTCACACTCTCAAGTGGCAGGGTGAAAGGTGGGTCCTCTCAAGTGGCAGGGTGAAGGTGGGTCACACTCATGTGCAGGTGAAGGTGGGTCACACTCTGTGACAAGGCGAAGGTGGGTCACACTCTCTAGTGGTATGTTGAAGTTGGGTCACACTCTCAAGTGGCAGGGTGAAGGTGGGTCACACTCTCAAGTGGCAGGGTGAAGGTGGGTAACACTCTCACAAGACAGGGTGAAGGTGGGTCACACACTCATTTAGCAGGATGAATGTGGATCACACTCTCTAGTAGTGGGGTGAAGGAGGGTCACACTCTCAGGTTGCAGGTTGAAGGTGGGTCACACTCTCAAGTACCAGGGTGTAGGTGGGAAATACTCTCAAGTGGCATTTTGAAGGTGGGTCACACTTTCAAGAGGCAGGAGAAAGGTGGGTCACACACTCAGGTGGCAGGGTGAAGGTGGGTAACACTATCTAGTGCTAGAGTGAAGATGGGCGATATTCTCAAGTGACAGGGTGAAGGTGGGTCACACTCTCAAGTGGCAGGGTGAAGGTGTGTCACACTCTATAGTGGTAGGGTGAAGGTGGGTCACACTCTCAAATGGCAGGGTGAAGGTGGAGCACACTCTCAAGGAGCAGGGTGAAGATGGGTCTCACTCTCAACTGGCAGGGTGAAGGTTGGTCACACTCTCAAGTGGAAGGGTGAGGGTGGGTTACACTCTCAAGTGGCAGGTGAAGGTGGGTCACTCTCGCAAGTAGCATGGTGAAGGTCGGTCACTCTCACAAGTAGCAGGGTGAAGGTGGGTCACACTCAACTGGCAGGGTGAAGCTAGGTCACACTCTCAAATGGCAGGGTGATGGTGGGTCACACTCTCATGCGGCAGGGTGAAGGTGTCTCACACTCTCAAGTAGCAGGTGTGAAGGTTGGTCACACTCTCACATGGCAAAGTAAAGGTGGGTCACACTCAGGTGACAGGTTGAAGGTGGGTCACACTCTCAAGTGGGAGGTGAAGGTGGGTCACTCTCACAAGTCGCAAGATGAAGGTGGGTCACACTAGCACGTGGCAGGGTGAAGTTAGGTCACACTCTCAACTGGCAGGGTGAAGGTGGGTCACACTCTCAAGTGATAGGGTGAAAGTGGGTCACACTCTCAAGTGGCAGGGTGAAGGTGGGTCACACTCACAAGTGGCAGGGTGAAGATGGGTCACACTCTCAAGTTGCAGGGTGAAGTGGGTCACACTCTCAAGTTGCAGGGTGAAGTGGGTCACACTCTCAGGTGGCACAGGGTGAAGGTGGAGTAACACTCTCCGTGACAGGGTGTAGGTGGGTCACACTCTCTAGTGGTAGGGTGAAGGTGGGTCACACTCTCAAGTGGTTGGGTGAAGGTGGGTAACACTCTCAAGTGACAGGGTGAAGGTGGGTCACACTCTCTAGTGGTAGGGTGAGGTGGATCACACTCTCAAGTGACATGGAGAAGGTGATTCACACTCTCAAGTGACAGGGCGAAGGTGGGTCGCACTCTCTAGTGGTAGGGTGAAGATGGGTCACACTCTCAAGTTGCAGGGTGAAGTGGGTCACCTCTCTACTGGTAAGTGAAGATTAGGTCCACACTCTCCAAGTGGCAGGGTGAAGGTGGGTCACACTCTCAAGTGTGGGGAGAATGTGTCACACTCTCAGTGTTTCTATGAGGCAAGAGTGGGTCACACTCTCTACTGGTAGGGTGAAGGTGGGTCACACTCTCAAGTGGCAGGGTGAAGGTGGGTCACACTCTCAAGTGGTAGGGTGAGAGTGGGTAACACTCTCAATTGACAGGGTAAAGGTGGGTCACACTCTCTAGTGGTAGGGTGAGGTGGGTCACACTCTCAAGTGACATGGAGAAGAGGGTCAAACTCTCAAGTGACAGGGCGAAGGTAGGTCACACTTTCTAGTGGTAGGGTGAAGTATGGTCACACTCTCAAGTAGCAGGGTGAAGCTGGGTAACACTCTCAAGTGGCAGGGTGAAGGTGGGTAACACTCTCACGTGACAGGGTGAAGGTGGGTCACACTGTCTAGTTGGAGGCAGAAGGTGGGTCATAATCTCAAGTGACAGTGTGAAGGTGGGTCACACACTCATTTAGCAGGATAAATGTGGATCTCACTATCTAGTGGTGGGGTGAAAGTGGATCACACTCTCACGTGGCAGGTTGAAGGTGGGTCAAAATCTCTCAAATGGCAGGAGGAAGGTGGGTCACACTCTCAAGTAGCAGGTGTGACGGTGGGTCACACTCTCAAGTGGCAGAGTGAAGGTGGGTCACACTCATCTAGTGGTAGATGGAAAAGTGGGCTATACTCAAGTGGCAGGGTGAAGGAGGGCAACACTCTGCGATGTGGGTGAAGGTGGGGTCACACCTCTAGTGGTTGGGTGAGGTGGGTCACAGCCTATGGCAGGGTGAAGGTGGGTCACACTTTCAAGTGGCAGGGTGAAGGTGGGTCACACTCAAGCACAAGGCGAAGGTGGGCACCAAGTGGCATTTTGGAAGCTGGGTGGGTCACACTCTCGCGAGGCAGCAGGAGAAGCAGTGGGTCACACACCAGGTGGCAGGGTGAAGGGGTGGGTAACACTATCTAGTGCTAGAGTGAAGATGGGCCATATTCCCGGGCGACAGGGGTGGAGGTGGGTCATACTCGGGCGGCAAGGTGAAAGTGGGGGGTTATACTATGACAGGGTGCGTAGTGGGTCACACCTCATGGCAGGGTGAAGGTGGTCAACACACTCAAGCAGCAGGTGTGAAGGTGGGTCACACCTCAAGTGACTCAAGTCGCAGTGAGAAGATGGGTCACACTCAAGTGGCAGGGTGAAGGTGGGTCACACTAGCGCAGGGTGAAGGTAATCACACCATGCAAGGTGAAGGTGGGTCACCTCAAGTGGCAGGTGAAGGTGGGTCACCTCAAGTCACAGAGAAGGTGGATCACCACCAGCAGGGTGAAGGTGGGTCGCAATCTCTAGTGGTAAGGTGGGTCACACTCTCAGCAGTAGGTGTGAAGGGGCCCACCTACAGTGGCAGGATGAAGGTGGGTCACACTCAAGTGGTCAAAGGAAGATGGGTCACACTCAAGCACAAGGGTGAAGGTGGGTCACACATAAAAGTGCAGGAAGGTGGGTCACACTCAAGGAAGAGTGAAGGTTGGTCACACTTCATGTGGCAGGAAGTGAAGGTGGGTCACATCAAGTGGCAGGGTGAAGGTGGGTCACACTCTCAAATACAGGGTGAAGGTGGATCACACTCACGTGGCAGGGTGAAGGTAGGTCACACCTGACAGGGTGAAGGTGAGTCACACCTCAAGGGCAGGGTGAAGGTGGGTCACTCTCACAAGTGGCAGGATGAAGGTGGGTCAGACTTCAAGTGGCAGGTGAAGATTGGTCACTCACAAGTGGCAGTGTGAAGGTGGGTCACACTCTGGAAGATGGAGGGGGTAACACTCACGTGGCAGGGTGAAGGTGGGTAACACTCACGTGGCAGGGTGAAGGTGTGAGTCACACTCAAATGACAGGGGAGAAGGTGGGTCACACTCTCAAGTCGCATTTGTATAGGTGGGTCACACTCATGGCAGGGTGAAGCTGAGTCACACTTGAGTAACAGGGTGAAGGTGGGTCACATTCTCAGCAGCTGTAAAGGTGTCACACCTCAGGTGGCATGTAGGTGGGTCACACCTCAAGTAGCAGGATGAAGGCGGGTCCCACCTCAAGTGGCAGGGTGAAGGTGTGTCACACCTTTAGTGGCAGAGTGAAGGTGGGTCACACCTCAAGTAGCAGCTGAAAGGTGGGTCACACTCTCAGGTGGCATGGATAAGGTGGGTCAAACTCTCAAAGCAGCTGTAAAGGTGGGTCACACCTCAAGTGGCATGTATAAGGTGGGTCACACTCAAGTAGCAGAGAAGGGGTCCCACTAAGTGGTTGGGTGAAGGTGTGTCACACTCTTTAGTGGTAGGGGTGAAGGTGGGTCACATTCTCAAGTGGCAGGGTGAAGGTGAGCACACTCAAGCGCAGGGTGAAGATGGGTCACACTCTTTAGTGGTAGGGTGAAGGTGGGTCACACTCTCAAGTGGCATGGTGAAGGTGAATCACATTCTCGTGGTTGGGTGAAGATGGGTCACCACTCAAGTGGCAGGGTGAAGATGGGTCACACTCTAAAGCAGCAGGTGTATAGGTGGGTCACACTCATGGCAGGGTAAAGTGAGTCACACTTGAGTGACAGGGTGAAGGTGGGTCACACTCCTGCAGCAGCTGTAAAGGTAGGTCACACTCAGGTGGCATGTATAAGGTGGGTCACACTCAAGTAGCAGATGTTCAGTGGGTCCAACTCGTGGCAGGATGAACACACCCCTCATAGTGGTAGGGTGAAGGTGGGTCACATCTCGCGGCAGGGGTGAAGGTGACACACCTCGCGGAAGGGTGAAGATGGTCACACCTTTAGTGGTTGGGTGAAGATGGGTCACACTCAGGTGGCATGGTGAAGGTGAATCACATTCTCGTGGCAGGGTGAAGATGGGTCACACTCATGGCAGGGTGAAGATGGGTCACACTCCAGGCGGCAGGTGAAGGTGGGTCACACTCTAGTGGCAGGGGAGTGGGTCACACTCAAGTGACAGGGAGAAGGTGGGCCATTCTGAGTAGCAGGTGTGAAGATGGGTCACACTTCGTAGCACCTGTAAAGGTGGGTCACACTCAAGTGGCGTGGATAAGGTGGGTCACACTTGCTGCAGATGTGAAGGTGGGTCACACTCTCAAGTGGCAGGGAAGGAGTCCACACTCTATAGTGGCAGGGTGAAGGTGGGTCACACCTCATGGCAGGTGAAGGTGGGTCACTCTCACAAGTGGCAGGATGAAGGTGGTTCAGACTCAAGAGGGCAGGTGAAGATGGGTCACACTCAAGCAGCAGCTGTAAAGGTGGGTCACACCTCAGGTGGCATGGATAAGGTAGGTCACACTCAAGTAGCAGATGTAAAGGTGGCTCACACTCATGGCAAGGTGAAGGTTGTCACACTCTATGCTGGTAGGGTGAAGGTGGGTCACACTCGTGGTAGGTTGAAGATGGGTCACACTCTCATGAGGCAGGGTGAAGGGCGGTCACTCTGCGACATGGTGAAGATGGGTCACACTCTCAAGTGGCAGTGAGAAGGTGTCACACTCTCAAGTGACAGGGAGAAGGTGGTCACACTCTAGTGGTAGGGTGAAGGTGTCACACTCAAGTGGCAGGGTGAAGGTGGGTCACACTCTGCGGTAGTGAAGGTGGGAAATACTTCAATTGACAGGGTGAAGGTGGGTCACACCTCTAGTGGTAGGGTGAGGTGGGTCACACTCAAGTGACATGGAGAAAGTGGGTCACACTCCAGTGACAGGCGAAGGTGGGTCACACTCTCTAGTGGTAGGGTGAAGGTCACACTCTCAAGTAGCAGGGTGAAGGTGGGTCATACTCAAGTGGCAGGTGAAGGTGGGTCACACTCTAGTGGTGGGGTGAAGGTGGGTCACATCTCAAGTAGCAGGGTGAAGGTGGGTCACGCTCAAGTGGCATGGTGAAGGTGGGTCACACTCAAGTAGCAGTGTGAAGCCTCACACTCAAGTGGCAGAGTGAAAGTGGGTCACACCTCAAGTAGCAGTAGAAGGTGGGTCACACTCAATTGGCAGGTGATGGTAGGTCACCTCTCAAGTAGCAGGTGTGAAGGTGGGTCACACCGTGGCAGGTGACCTGCAGGTCACTCAAAGTGGCAGGATGAAGGTGCTCACACTTCAAGTAGCAGGTGTGAAGGTTATCACACCTCACGTGGCAGGTGAAGGTGGGTCACACTCAACAGCAGGTTTGAAGGTGGTTCACACTACGTGGCAGGGTGAAGGTGGGTCACACTCAAGTGGCAGGTGAAGGTGGGCTACCACAAGTGGCAGGATGAAGGTGGGTCAGACTCTGAAGTGCCAGGTGAAGATGGGTCACTCTCACAAGTGGCAGGGTGAAGGTGGGTTACACTCTCAAGCGGAAGGTGAAGATGGGTCACTCACAAGTGGCAGGATTAAGGTGGGTAACACTCACGTGGCAGGGTGAAGGTGAGTCACACTCAATGACAGGATGAAGGTGGGTCACACTCTCAAGTAGCAGGTGTAAGGTAGGTCACACCCCTCAGCAGGGTGAACATGAGTCACACTCGAGTGAGAGGGTGAAGGTGGGCACACTCAAGTAGCAGCTGTAAAGGTGGGCCACTCAGTTGGCATGGATAAGTGGGTCACACTCTCAAGCAGCAGATGTGCAGTGGGTCCCACGCCAAGTGGCAGGGTGAAGGTGTCACACTCGATATTGGTAGGGTGAAGGTGACACATTCTCAAGTGACAGGGTAAAGGTGGGTCACATCAAGTGGCAGGTGAAGATGGGTCACACTCCCAAGTGACAGGGAGAAGGTGGTCACACTCTAGTGGTAGGTGAAGTTGGGTCACACTCCCATTAGCAGGCTGAAGGTGGGTCATACCTCAAGTGGCAGGGGTGAAGGTGGGTCACATTCTCAAGAGCCGGGTTAAGGTGGGTCATACGCCTCATGGCAGGGTGATGGTGGGTCACACTCAAGTAGCAGGTGTGAAGGTGGGTCACTACTCAAGTGGCAGGTGATGGAAGGTCACTCTCAAGAAGCAGTGTGAAGGTGATCACACTCTAGTGCATGTGACGATAGGTCACTCTCATAAGTGGCAGGATGAAGGTGCTCACACCTCAAGTAGCAGGTGTGAAGGTGGGTCACACTCTCATATGGCGGCGTGAATGTGGGTCACACTCAAAAGTGGCAGGGTGAAGGTGGGGTCACATTCTCAAGTGGCAGAGTGAAGGTGGAGCACACTCTCTAGCGGCAGGGTGAAGGCGTGTCACACTCTATAGTGGTAGGGTGATGGTGGGTCACACTGCTCAGGTGAAGGTGGAGCACACTCTCGCACACCTGCTGACAGGGTGAAAGTGGGTCACACTGTCAGGCAGCATGGTGAAGCTGGTTCCACACCTGCAGCAGTTATGAGGCAGGGCACACCTCAAGTGGCAAGGAGAAGGTGGGTCACACTCCTCAACTGGCAGGGTGAAGGTGGGTCAAACCATCAAATGAGAGGGTGAAGGTGGGTCACACTCGTGACAGGCGAAAGGTGTGTCACACCTGAAGACAGGGTGAAGGTGGGGTCACACACTCATTTAGCAGGATGAACGTGGATCACACCCCTAGTGGTGGGGTGAAGGTGGGTCACACTCTCAAGTGGCAGGGGTGAAGGTGGGGTCACATCATATGGTGGGGGGTGAATGTGGGCCACTCAAAAGTGGCAGGGTGAAGGTGGGTCACATTTCTCAAGTGTAAGCAAGGTGAGGTGGGTCATACTTGAAGTTAGTAGTGGGGTGAAGGTGGGTCACTTCAAGTGGCTTGATGGGTGTCGTGGCTACACTTCAAGAGGCAGGGAGAAGGTGGGTCACACTTCTTGCTGCAGGGCAAAGGTGGGCAAAACACTCAAGTGGCAGGGTGAAGGTGGGTCACACCATCAAATGGCAGGGAGGTGAGGTGTGTCACACCTATGTGACAGGGTGAAGGTGGGCCACTCAGGTGGGCAGGTGGGGGTTACACCTCTCAAGTGAGGGAGAAGGTGGGTCACACTCTCAGGAGTGCAGGAGGAAGGTGGGTCACACCCCTCAGGTGGCAGGGTGAAGGTGGTTCACACTGTGGGGCAGCAGGGTGAAGGTGGGCAACACTTCACGTGACAGGGTAGGGTCACACTCTCAATGGCAGGTATGTGGGGTCACACTCTGCGACAGGTTGAAGGTGGGTCAAACTATCAGATGGGAGGGAGAAGGTGGGGTCACACTTCTAGTGACAGGGTAAAAGTGGGGTCACACTGCAAGTGACAGGGCGAAGGTGGGGTCACACACTTGCTTAGCAGGATGAACGAATCACACCCCTAGTGGTGAACGTGAGTCACACCTCAAGTGGCAGGGTGAAGGTGGGTCACATTCTGCCGGCAGGAAGAACATGAGCCACTCAAGTGCGGCAGGTGAAGGTGGGGTCACACTCTCTAAAGTGGTGGGGGGAGAAGGTGGTCATACTCTGCAAGGGCAGGGCAGAAGGTGGGTCACACCTCAGGCAGGTGAAGGTGGGGTTACACTCTCAAGGACGGGAGAAGGTGGGGGTCAGACTTTGTGAGTCAGGAGGAAGTGTGGGGTCACACTGTGTGGTAGGTGAAGGTGGTTCACACTCAAGTAGCAGGGTGAAGGTGGGCAACACTCTCACGACAGGGGTGAAGGTGGGCTCGCCACCCTCAAATGGCAAGGTGAGGTGGGACATACTTAGTGGTAGGGTGAAGGTGTCACACCTGCGACAGTGAAGGGTCACACTCAACTGGCATGGTGAAGGTGGGGTCAAACCATCAAAATGGGAGGGTGAAGGCAGGCCGCCACTGCAAGTATTGCGGGTGAAGGTGGGCTCACACACTATTTTGTAGATGAACGTGATCACACAATTCTCAGTGGTGGGGTGAAGGTGGGGTCACACCTCATGGGTAGGGTGAAGGGGGTCACATTCTCAAGCAGCAGGGTGAAGAGCGGGCCACACTTCTCAACTGGCAGGCAAGGTGGGTCACACTCTCAGTGGTAGAGAGAAGGTGGGGTCAAAACTCTCTGGCGACAGGGTGTGTGCCAGTACTTAGCAGAATGGAAGGTTGGGTCACACCTCACGTGGCAGGTGTAGGTGAGTCACACCAAGGACAGGGTGGTGCCGTGGGGTCACACTTCAAGCCGCAGTATAGGTGGGTCACACCTCGCGGCAGCAGGAAGCGAGTCACACTTCGAGTAACAGGTGAAGGTGGGTCACACTGGGCAAAGGGGAAGCAAAGGGGTCACACCTCAGGTGGCATGGCAAGGTGGGCCACACTCTCGCAGCAGATGGAAGGCGGGTCCCACCTCAAGTGGTTGGGTGAAGGCATGCTCACACCTTAAAGTGGTAGTGTGAAGGGTGGGCTCACATTCTCGCGGCAGGGTGAAGGGAGCACACTTCAAGCGGCAGGGGTGAAGATGGGTCACTTTTAGTGGTAGGGTGAAGGGGTGGGGTCACACTCTCGCGGCATGGTGAAGGTGAATCACATTTCAAGTGGTTAAGAAGATGGGTCACAGTCTGGGTGCAGGGTGAAGATGGTCACACTCTCAAGCACAGCAGGTAGCAGGGTCACTGCGGCAGGGTAAAGTTGAGTCACACTCCTGAGTGACAGGGTGAAGGTGGGTCACACTCTCAAGTATCAGTTGTAAAGGTGGGGTCTCACCTCATGGCGGGATGAAGGTGTCGCCACCCCTCATAGTGGTAGGGGTGAAGGTGGGTCACATTCTCGCGGCAGGGTGAATGTGGACACACTCAAGGAAGGGTGAAGATGGGTCACACCTTAGTGGTTGGGTGAAGATGGGTCACACCTCAAGTGGCATGGTGGTGAAGGTGAATTATCTCAAGTGGCAGGGGTGAAGATGGGTCACACTTCAAGTGGCAGGGTGAAGGTGGGTCACACTCTCAGTGGTAGTGGTTAGTGGGTCACACTCTCGCGACATGGGAGAAGGTGGGTCACAAGCTGCGTAGCAGGTGTGAAGCGTGGGTCACACCTCTGCAGCACCTGTAAGCGTGGGTCACACTCAGGTGGCGATAAGGTGGGGTCACACTTTCAAGTAGCAGATGTAAAGGTGGGTCAATTCTCAAGTGGCAGGGTGAAAAGCCACACTTTGGTAGTGGTAAAGGTGCAGCGTGCCTACTCGCGGCAGGTGGTGGGGTCACTGCTGCGGCAGGATGAAGGTGGTTCAGACTCTCGGCGGCAGGTGAAGATGGGTCAACATTCTTGGCAAAGAAGCAAAGGTGGGTCACAATTTCATACATGGACAAGGCAGGTCACACTTCAAGAGCAGATGTAAAGGTGGGCCACTGCGGCAGGTGTCACACACTCTGCAGTGGTAGGGTGAAGGTGGGTCATACCAAGTGGTTGAAGATGGGTCACACCTCATGCGAGGCAGGGTGAAGGCTTGTCACTTTCAAGGACATGGTGAAGTGTGTGTGGGTCACACTCTCGCGGCAGGTGAAGGTGGGTCACACCTCGCGGCAGGAGAAGGTGGGTCACAGTCTCAAGTGACAGGGAGAGGTCACCTTTGTAGTGGTAGGGTGAAGGTGGGTCACACTTCTTGCAGGGGTGAAGTGATGGGTCACACTTCACAGGTGGTGTAACAGAAGGTGGGTAACACTTCTCACTGACAGGGTGAAGGTGGGTCACACTCTCAGTGGTAGTGTGAGGTGGGTCACACTCTCGCGACATGCGGAGAAAGGGTCACACCCCAAGTGACAGGGCGAAGGTGGGTCACACTCTAGTGGTAGGGGTGAAGGTCACACTTTCAAGTAGTGGGGTGAAGGTACTGCACTCTAGTGGTAGTGTGAGTGTGGGTCACCCTCAAGTGACATGGAGAAAGTGGGTCACACTCCTGCGACAGGGCGAAGGTGGGTCACACTCTAGTGGTAGGGGTGAAGGCTTCACTCAAGTAGCAGGTGAAGGTGGGTCATACTCAAGTAGCAGGGTGAAGGTGGGTCAATTTCTCAGTGCGGTGGGGTGAAGGTGGGTCACACTGGCAGCAGGGGTGAAGGTGGGTCATACGCTCATGGCATGGTGAAGGTGTGGGGTAACACTTCTGGGCAGCAGGTGTGAAGCTGGGCCACCAAGTGGCAGAGTGAAAGGGTCACACCAGCAGCAGTTGTGAAGGTGGGTCACACCTCAAGTGGCAGGTGATGGTAGGTCACTTTCCCTGGGCAGCAGGTGTGAAGGTGGTCACACTCGCGGCAGGTGACGGTAGGTCACTATAAGTGGCAGGGGATGAAGGTGTTTACACTTTCAAGTAGCAGGTGTAAAGGTTGGTCACACTCTCACGTGGCAGGTGAAGGTGGGTCACACTTCAAATAGCAGGCTTGAAGGGTCAGTAATTTCACGTGGCAGGGGTGAAGGTGGGGTCACACTTCAAATGGCAGGTGAAGGTGCGTCACTCACACAAGTGGGAAGGATGAAGGTGGGTCAGACCATGCCAGGTGAAGATGGGTCACTCACAAGTGGCAGGTGAAGGTGGGCCAACACTCGCGGAAGGTGAAGGTGGGTCACTCTCACTAGTGGCATTAAGGTGGGTAACACTCACGTGTGTGTGAAGGTGACACACTCAAAATGACAGGATGAAGGTGGGGTCACACTCTCAAGCAGCAGGTGTAAAGGTAGGTCACACTCAAGTGGCAGGGTGAAGTTGGAGTTTCACACCTGAGTGAGAGGGTGAAGGTGGGTCACACTCTCAAGTAGCAGCTGTAAAGGTGGGCCACACTTTGAAGCTGGAGGCGGGATAAAAAATAGCCACCTCAAGTAGCAGATATAAAGGTGGGCCCCAATGCTCAAGTGGCAGGGTGAAGGTGTGTCACACTGACAGCTGGTAGGGTGAAGCTGTCACATTCTCGCGACAGGGTAAAGGTGAGTCACACTTCAAGTGGGTGAAGGGGGTCACACCCCACCGACAGGGCGAAGGTGGGTCACACCTCTCAGTGGTAGGCGAAGTTGGGCCACACCCCATTAGCAGGTGAAGGTGGGTCACACTTCAAGTGGCAGGGTGAAGGTAGGGTCACACTCTAGTGGTGGGGTGAAGGTGGGTCACATTCTCGGGCAGCCGGGTTAAGGTGGGCTCACACGTCAAGTGGCAGGGGGTGATGGTGGGTCACACCCTCAAGTAGCAGGTGTGAAGGTGGGTCACTACTGCAGGTGATGGAAGGTCACTTCTCAAGAAGCAGGTGTGAAGGTGGGATCACACCCCCTAGTGGCATGACGATAGGTCACTTAAGGGTGGTAGGATGAAGGTGCTTCACACTTCAAGTAGCAGGTGAAGGTGGTCACACCATATGGCGGCGTGAATGTGGGCCCACTGTGGCAGGAAGGTGGGTCACATTCTCATGGCAGAGTGAAGGTGAGCAACCACCTCAAGCGGCAGGGTGAAGGCGTGTCACACTCTGCGTAAGTGGGGATGGTGGGGTCACATTCTCAAGTGGCAGGGTGAAGGTGGAGCACACTCTGGCAACACTGCGACAGGGTGAAAGTGGGGTCACACTGTTAGGTGGCATGGTGAAGCACCACACTTCTGCAGCAGCTGTGAGGCTGGGTCACACTCTCGCGGCAAGAAGGTGGGTCACACTTCAACTGGCAGGGCGAAGGTGGGTCAAATATCAAATGAGAGGGTGAAGGTGGGTCACACTTGAAGTGACAGAAGCAAAGGTGTAAGCAAGCCACACTCTGAAGTGACAGGGTGAAGGTGGGTCACACACTCATTTAGCAGTGTGATGAACGTGATCACACTCTCAGTGGTGGGGTGAAGGTGGTCACACCTCTGGGGTGGCAGGGTGAAGGTGGGGTCATGCAGGGTGAATGGGTCACACCTCAAAAGTGGCAGGGTGAAGGTGGGCCACATTCTCATGGCAAGGTGAGGTGGGTCATACTCTGAAGAAGACAGGGCATCAAGTGGCTGGATGGTGAGTCACACCTCAAGAGTGCAGCAGGAGAAGGTGGGTCATGAATTTTGCAGAGGGTGGGGGCGGGCAAAGACTCAAGTGGCAGGGTGAAGGTGGGGTCACACCATCAAATGGTAGGGTGAGGTGTGTCACACCTCATGTGACAGGGTGGAAGGTGGGCCACACCTCAGGTGGCAGGGTGAAGGGGTTACACTCGGTGAGGGAAGGTGTCACACTCTCAGGAGGCAGGAGGAAGGTGGGTCACACTTCAGTGCAGGGCATGTGTGCCACTGAAGTAGCAGGGTGAAGGTGGCAACACCCCTCACGTGACAGGGGTGAAGGTGGGTCACACTCAATGGCAGGTGGGGTGGGGTCACTGCGACAGGTTGAAGGTGGGTCAAACTATCAGATGGAGGGGTGAAGGTGGGTCACACTCTCTAGTGACAGGGGTAAAAGGGTCAGCCTGCAAGTGACAGGCGAAGGTGGGCCACACACTCATTTAGCAGGATGAACGTGAATCACACCCCTCTAGTGGTGGGGTGAACGAGTCACACTTCGCGGCAGGGTGAAGGTGGGGTCACATTCTCAAGCGGCAGGGGTGAAGAGATGAGTCACACCTCAAGTGGCAGGTGAAGGTGGTCACACTTCTCAGTGGTAGGGAGAAGGGTCATACCAAGTGGCAGGGGTGAAGGTGGTCACAGCCTCAGGTGGTGGGGTGAAGGTGGGTTACACTTCTCGCGACGGAGAAGGTGGGCTTTGACCTCAGAAAGTCAGGAGGAAGGTGGGTCACACTCTCAGGGTGGCAGGGGTGAAGGTGGTTCACACTGGGCAGCAGGCAAGGAAGGTGGGTACTGACTCTCACGTGACAGGGTGAAGGTAAAATACACCCCAAATGGCAAGGTGAGGGGGACACTTAGTGGTAGGGTGAAGGTGGGTCACACCTCAAGTGGACAGGGTGAAGGGTCACACTCTCAACTGGCATGGTGAAGGTGGGGTCAAACCCACAAAATGGGAGGGTGAAGGTAGGTCACACTGCAAGACAGGGTGAAGGTGGGTCACACACTCATTTTTGTAGGATGAACGTGATCACACCCCTAGTGGTGTGGTGAAGGTGGGGTCACACCTCTGCGGCAGGGGTGAAGGTGGGTCACATTTCTCAAGCAGCAGGGTGAAGATGGGTCACACTTCAACTGGCAGGTGAAGGTGGGTCACACTTTCAGTGGTAGAGTAGGCGTGGTCAAACTCTCAAGGACAGGGTGAAGGGTCACACAGTACTTAGTAAGCAGAATGAAGGTTGGTCACACTCTCACGTGGCAGGGTGTAGGTGAGTCACACTCATGACACAGGTGAAGGTGGGGTCACACTCTGCAGCAGCTGTAAAGGTGGGTCACACTCTCAGGTAAGGCGGATAAGGTGGGTCAGCTAATTTCAAGTAGCAGATGTAAAGGTGGTTCACACTAAGTGGCAGGGTGAAGGTGTGTCACACTTATAGTGGTAGAGTGAAGGTGGGTCACACTGGGGGTGAAATGGGTCACACTCAGAGACAGGGGTGAAGGTGTGTCGCTATTCAAGTCGCAGGATGAAGGTGGGTCACACCTCAAATGGCTGGTTGAAGGTGGGTCACACTCTCAAGCGCAGGGTGAAGGTAAGTCATACTCAAGTGCCAGGTGAAGGTGAGCTCACACTCTCAAGTGGCAGGTGAAGGTGGTGGGTCACCTCGACAAGTCACAGGATGATGGCGGGCTCACCTCAACATACAGGTGAAGGTGGGGTCACAGTCTCTGTGGCGAGGTGAAGGTGGGTCACACTTTCAGTAGTAGGTGAAGGTGGCCACACTCTATAGTGGTAGGATGGTGTCACACTCTCTAGTGGTAGGTGAAGATGGGTCACATTCTCAAGGCCATGGTGAAGGTGGGTCATACTGCGTAGGGTGAAGGTGGGTCACACTCTCAAGTGGGAAGGTGTGAAGGTTGGTCACACTCTCATGTGGCAGGGTGAAGGTGAGTCACACTCAAGTGGCAGGGTGAAGGTGGTCACACTTCAGTCAGCAGGTTTGAGCAGATCACACTCACGTGGCACGGTGAAGGTAGGTCACACTCTGCGACAGGGTGAAGGTGGGTCACACCTCAAGTGGCAGGTGAAGGTGGGTCATTCTCACAAGTGGCAGGGATGAAGGTGGGTCAGACCCCTCAAGTCCCAGGTGAAGATTGGTCACTCTCACAAAGTGGCAGAGAAGGTGGGTCACACCTCAAGTGGAAGATGTAGGTGGGTCACTAACAAGTGGCAGTGTGATTAAGGTGTAACACCACGTGGCAGGAAGGTGAGTCACACTCAAATGACAGGGTGAAGATGGGTCACACTTCAAGTCGCATTTGTATAGGTGGGGTCACACTTCGCGGCAGGGGTGAAGTGAGCCACTGAGCAACAGGTGAAGGTGGGTCACACTCTCGGCAGCATGCAAAGGTGGGTCACACTTCAGGTGGCAGGCAAGGTGGGGTCAAGCACTTCGCAGGCAGATGGGAAGGCGGGTCTCCACTTCAAGTGGCAGGGTGAAGGTGTTCCCTGCACACTTCTTTTTGGCTGGGCAGAGTGAAGGTGGGTCACACTTTAAGTAGGAGGTGAAGGTGGGTCACACCTCGCTGGCAGGTAATGGCAGGTAACTCTCACAAGTGGCGGATGAAGGTGGGCCTGCCACTCTCAAGTAGCAGGTGTGTTAAGGTGGGTCACACTTCTAGTAGTAGGGTGAAGATGGGTCACATTTCGGGCACAAGGGTGAAGTGTGTCATACTTCAAGTGCAGGGTGATGGTGGGTCACACTCTCAAGTGGGAAGGTGTGAAGAAGGGTCACAATCATGGCAGAAGGTGAGTCACACTGGTGGCAGGGGTGAAGGGTCACACCTCAAATAGCAGGCTTGAAGGTGACTCACACTCACGTGGCAGGGTGAAGGTAGGTCAGCCACTCAGTGACAGGGTGAAGGGGTGGGGTCACACTCTCATGGCAGGTGAAGGTGGGTACTGGGTGGCAGGATGAAGGTGGGTCAGACCTCAAGTGCCAGGGTGAAGCTGGTCACCACAAGGGCAGGTGTAGAAGGTTATCATGACCTCAAAATGGAAGATGAAGGTGGGGTCACACTCTCAAATAGAGGTTTGAAGGTGACTGACACTCTGGTGGCAGGGTGAAGGCAGGTCACACTTCAAAGTGACAGGGTGAAGGTGTGTCACACTCTTAGTGGTAGGGTAGTGGGGTCACCAAGTGGCAGGGGTGAAGGTGGAGCACACCAAGCGGCAGGGTGAAGATGGGGTCACACTTTTTAGAAATAGGGTGAAGGTGGGTCACACTCTCAAGTGGCATGGTGAAGGTAATCACATTTTCAAGTGGTTGGGTGAAGATGGGTCACAGTCTCGGTGGTGTGAAGATGAACACACTTCAAGTAGCAGGTGTATAGGTGGGGTCACACTTCTGCGGCAGCGCGTAATGGAGTCACACTTGAGGACAGTAGTGTGGGTCACACTTCTCAAGTAGCAGGCTGTAAAGGTGGGGTCACACTTCTCAGGTGGTATGTGGCAAGGTGGCCGGGCACTTCGGGCAGTGACAAATTAGTGGGTCTCATGGCAGGATGAAGGGGTGTCACACCTCTATAGTGTAAGATGGGATACACTTTTTAGTGGTTGGGCAAGATGGGTCACACTTCAAGTGGCATGGTGAAGGGGTGAATCACATTCTCAAGTGGCAGGGTGAAGGTGGGTCACACTTCTAGTGGTGTGGTGAAGGTGAGTCACATTCTCAAGTAGCAGGGTAAAGTGGGGTCACACTCTCAAGTGGCAGAGTGAAAGGTGGGCCACACTTGGGCAGGGAGGTAGTGAGGGTCACACCTCAAGTGGCAGGTGATGGTAGGTGGCAGGATGATGTGTGACTGTGGGTCACACTCTTTCTAGTGGTAGGGTGAAAGACAGTCACACACCAAGCAGAAGGGTGGTGGTCATACTTCAAGTGCAGGGAAAGGTGGGTCACACTCTAAGTGGAAGGTGTGAAGGTTGGTCACACTGGCAGGGTGAAGGTGAGCCACACTTGCGGCAGGGTGAAAAGTGGGTCACACCTCAAGTGGCAGGTGGTGTGGGTCACCTCACAAGTGGCAGGATGAAGGTAGGGTCACACTCTCAAATAGCAGGTGTGAAGGTGGGTCACACTCTGTGGCAGAGTAGCGGGTCACACTTAGTGACACGGTGAATGTGGGTCACACCTGGCTGCGGCAGATGGTGGGTCACTTCAAGGCGGTGATGAAGTGTGGTCAGACCTCTCAAGTGGCAGGCAGAATATGGGTCACAAGTGGCAGGGTGAAGCTGAGTCACACTGGAGTGACACAGAAGGTGGGCTCACCTCAAGTAGCAGGTGAGTGAGCCCACCTCGCGGCAGGGTGAAGCGGAGTCACACTGGAGTGACAGGGGTGAAGGTGTACCGCCACCCCCGGGCAGCAGGTGTGATGCACGCACTCTGCGTAGGGTGAAGGTGGTCACACTCTGGGCAGTAGGTGTGAAGGTGGGGTCACACTTCAAGTGGCAGGTGACGGTAGGTCACTATAAGTGGTAGGATGAAGGCAAGCCACACTGGGCAGCAGGTGTGGAAGGTCACACTTCACGTGGCAGGTGAAGGTGGGTCACTTCACAAGTCGCAGGATGAACGTGGGGTCACACTTCAAATAGCAGGCTTGAAGGTGGGTCACACCACGTGGCAGGGTGAAGGTAGGTCACACTCTGGGTGACAGGGTGAAGGTGGGGTCACACTCTCAAGTGGCAGGTTCAAGGTGGGTCACCACAAGTGGCAGGATGAAGGTGGGTCAGACCCCTCAAGTGCCAGGTGAAGATTGGTCACTGGGCTGGGTGGCAGGTGAAGGTGGGGTCACACTCTCAAGTGGAAGATGAAGGTGGGTCACTGGCTGGCGGCAGGACATTAAGTGTGGGCAACAATCACGGCAGGTGAAGGTGTGTCACACTCAAATGACAGGGTGAAGTGGGTCACACTCGGGCAGACAGGTGGGTCACACTTCTTAGGTGGCATGTAGGTGGGGTCACACCCCTGCATTTGCATAGGCCGCTAATTCTCACTGGCAGGTGAAGCGGAGGCAACACTGTAGCAACAGGTGTTGAAGGTGGGGTCACACTCGGCAGCAGCGCTGTATAGGTGGGGTCACACTTCTCAGGTGCATGGCAAGGTGGTCACACTCTGGCAGCAGATGTAAGGCGGTCCCACCTCAAAGTGGCAGGGTGAAGGTGTGTCACACCTATTTAGTGGTGGTAGGGTGAAGGTGGGGCTCACACTCAAGTGAAGGTGAAGATGGGTCACTCACAAGAGACAGGTGAAGGTGGGGTCACTCACAAGTGGCAGGATGAAGGTGGGCTGACCTCAAGTGGCAGGTGAAGATGGGGTCACTACAAGTGGCAGGTGTGTGAAGGTGGGTCACACCTCGCGGAAGGTGAAGGTGGGCTCACTTACGTGACAGGGGTGAAGAGCTCACACTTTGGCAGTGGTAGAGTGAAGGTGGGTCACACTCTGGGGTGAAAATGGGGTCACACTCTCAAGAGACAGGGTAAGGTGTGTCATATCTGCCGCAGATGAAGGTGGGTCAAGAATTTCAAATGGCTGGTTGAAGGTAGTCACACCCTGCTGCAGGGGTGAAGGCAGTAATCATACTCTGCGTGCCAGGGTGAAGGTGAGTCACACTCAAGTGGCAGGTGAAGGTGGGCTCTCACAAGTCACAGGATGATGGTGGGTCACACCTCACATAGCAGGTGAAGGTGGGGTCACAGTCTCTCAGTGGTGAGGTGAAGGTGGCTCACACTTCTAGTAGTAGGTGAAGGTGGGGTCACACTTTGCAGTGGTAGTGTGATGAAGGTGGTCACACTCTCTAGTGGTAGGGTGAAGATGGGTCACATTTTCAAGTACAAGGGTGAAGGTGGGTCATACTGGGCAGAAGGTGGGTCACACTCTCGCGGAAGGTGAAGAAGGTCACACTATGTGGCAGGGGTGAAGGTGAGTCACACTCATGGCAGGGGTGAAGGTGGGTCACACTTCAAATAGCAGGCTTGAAGGTGATCACACTACGTGGCACGTGAAGGTGGGTCACACTCTGCGACAGGGTGAAGGGGTGGGTCACACCTCTGGGCGGGCAGGTGAAGGTGGTCATTCTCGCGCAGGATGAAGGTGGGTCAGACTCTCAAGTCCCAGGTGAAGACGGTCACTGGCCAGTGGCAGCAGAGAAGGTGGGCTGACCTCAAGTGGAAGATGTAGGTGGGTCACTGCGGTAGTGATTATGGTGGGGTAACACTCACGGTGGCAGGGTGGTGAGCCACCAAATGACAGGGTGAAGATGGGGTCGCACTCAAGTCGCATTTATAGGTGGGCCACTTCAAGTGGCAGGGTGAAGCGAGTCACACCCGAGCAACAGGGTGAAGGTGGTCACACCTCAAGTAGCAAGCAAAGGTGGGTCACACTCTCAGGTGGCATG
>NW_024745241.1:12500-18613 GCF_018991925.1 Homarus americanus | reverse complement strand
GAAGTTACGCATTGCTGAAGAGGGGAAAGGAGTACAGGAAGAGTTAGGAGAGGAGAAGAAAGGAGAGAGACAGATGAAGGATGGAGGAGGATGGAAAGATAGAGGGTGAGAATGAAGGAGGGGGGAGGGGAGGAAAGAGAGGAAGAAAGAATGGAAGGTTGGTTGGTGGATGGGATGGAGGGTAGGAAGGAGAAGGACGGAGGAATGTAGGAAGATGATGGATACGGAAGGAGGAAGGAGGAGGAAGGGAGGAGGAGGTAGGAAGGACGGGCTATAGGAAGAGGGGGGAGTGTAAGAGGGAGGAGGATACATTGGTCTCGGATAACCAAAAAGAAATAATATTCCCCACCACCTTTTAATGCTGGGGACCTGGTCGACCACCTGTGAGGGGGGGGCGGAGGGAGGAAAGGTGAGGAAGGGAGGGAGAGAGGTGGTCACGGTCAATCGATGGAGAGGCAACACTCTATAATACTCCATAAAAACCAACGATATAGGCCTCGATATAGCCCACTGCTGGTTCTTAGGGATAGTGATTATGTAGTGTAGCTCCTCGTGTATATCGTCTCATGTACTGATGCTGTGACGGTCCAAATATACTGTTTATATATAAGAGAGCCATCACTAGACTTGAGTTAGTTTAAGGACCCAATACCTCAGAGGAGAGAATAGGTTAGTCAGGTCAGGTTAGAGTTAGGCTGTAGGTCAGGTCAGGTCAAGTTAGGTTAGGTTAGGTCTCGTGTTGGTCATTTATAGGTGCTGTTTATAAGGCAAATATATCACCATTACTGACCCTTGAAACTAGTGAACTACGGGAGAGAATTTATTTTAATAAAACTTAAGGTGATGTAAATAATAGTAATATGTATGTATGTATGTATGTATGTAAATGTATGTATGTATGTATGTATGCATGTATGTATGCATAGCAGGATACTCTGAGAAGGGCTTAAAAGAGAGGAGGAGTAGGTGGCCAGGAGGAGGAGGACATTGAGGAGAGGAAGGAGAAGTAGGCAGTGGGAAGGAAGAGGAGGAAGAAGGAGGCTTGAGGGAGGATTCTCAGAAGTCAAGAGAAGGAGGGGTTGTTCTGGAAATTAAGGATTAGGGAAAGTGCCAGGTGAGGTGTCAGTAAGGCACTCTCTCTACTATCTATCTGTATAGAAGACACCCAGGTTGTTTACATAGGTGCCTAGGACTCAAACAAAGGGAATAAAAAGACCCAACCTAACCCTAACATAACCCCATTGTAATCTATATACCGACCTAACCCTCACCTAACCTCACCTAACCTAACCTAACCTAACCTAACCTAACCTAACCTAACCCTAACATAACCCTACTGTAATCTAATAACCCTAACCAACCTAACCTAACCTAACCCAATCCCAACCTAACCCTAACATAACCATTACTGCACTAATAACCTGACCTAACCTCACACCTAACCTAATCTTGAAAGAGGATATACATGAATTCTTACATAAATTATACATAGAAGATTTACCCAAGAAATAAACCCCACAAAAAGATTTAATACTGAACAAAGACTGTATACATAGGATTTAAAACCCAACAGATTATACATAAAAGGATTTAGGGATACACAAAGACTGTATACATAGGGATTTAATGGAAGTCAGATTACATGGAAAGTATTAGAAAGACACAAAGACTGTATACATCGAGGGATTTACGGATGAAAGAGAGTGTAGCGGATTACTGATACATATGGTGGGGAGTAGCTGCACCCTCCCTCACTGGCCAGCACGAAGCTAATTGGTGAATCTAATTTCAAGACGCAACCCTGGAGTAAGATGATTATAGATGGATCACACCCCAACCATCCTCCTGTCTCCTGAAAGAAAGAGTAGTCTAGAAAGAGGAAAGGAGGAGGAGGAGAGCAGTAGGAGAGGAGATAGGAGAATGAGAGTAATTGGGAAGAGGAGGAGGAAGAGGGAATAGAAGAGGAAGGTGGAGAGGTGGGGGAAGATAAGAGAAGAGAAGAGAGAGGTGGAAGATAAGGGTAAATGGGGAAGTAGAGGAAGGTAGAGAAGAGAGATGTGGAGAAGTGGAAGAGAAGGGGAGGTGGAGAGGAGGAAGAGAAGAGATAGAAGGAGGAGAGAAAGAAGAGGAAAGGGAGAAGGAAGATAAGAATGAGTATAGGGAGAGGAAGAGAAGGAAGACTCGGAGTAGAAGAAGGCAGGACAGAGAGAAAGAGGAGAAGAGGGAAGAATGAAAACGAAACAGAGGGGGGAAAGGAAGAGGAGGGAAGGAATGTAAAGGGGACGTCTCACCCCCACCCCATCCCACCCCCCAGGCGACACCAGCTGAACAAGGAGAGAGAATAATCATCACCATCATCACCACCATCGCCATCATCACCACCATCACCACCCACCATCACCATCACACCATCACCACCACCACCATCATCACCACCATCACCACCACCATCACCACCACCATCATCACCCACCACACCATCACCACCACCACCACCACATCATCACCATCATCACCACCATCACCACACCACCACCATCATCACCACCATCACCACCACCATCACCACCACACCATCACCACCATCACCACCATCATCACCACCATCACCATCATCACTCACTCATCACCACCACCACCACCACCATCATCACCATCATCATGTTCAACAATTATGTTAATGCCACTTGTGTGTGTGTGTGTGTGTGTGTGTGTGTGTGTGTGTGTGTGTGTGTGCAGTTGTATGGACTAGTGGAGGAGGCACTATGGCATGTACTGGTGAGCTGTCTCACTGCTAGTTATTGTACGAAGGAGGGACACACACACACACACACACACACACACACACACACACAACAACACACACACACACACACACACACACACACTGTATCAATAGCCTGACCAGACCCTAAGCACACAATGTGATTCTCCAGCGTGTACAGCGGATCATAAACCCTCCCTCCTTTCTTCCCTCTTCCTCCTTCCTCCCTCCTCTGTCTCTGCCTCCTCCCTCCTCCACCCACCTCGTACACCTTTCTTCCCTCCATCCACTTTCTCTACCCCCTCCTCTAACCCCATCTACCTCCACCCTCCTCTTCCTCCATCTAACCCCCTCCCTCCCTCCTCCCTCCTCATTCAAAGGTTATTGATCCATTGAATGATCTAGGTATAGAAGGCGGGTGGGCAATATTGGGCACGTCTGTTTGGGGCAAGAGAGATAAAGGGTGAATGGATGTAGAGGCAACAAAGAAGGAATCAACGAGACGAGGAAACTGAGGTAAAACTCGAGGCTGGACAATGGCAATGGTTTAGGTCACATGACACACACACACACACACACACACACACACACACACACACACACACACACACACACACACACACACACATACAGTTGGGGAGAGGAGGAGGAAGGGTGGGGAGAGTGATGGAGAGGGGTGGGAGGGGAGGGGAGGGGGAGAAGGATGGTGTAGATAGGGGAGATAGGAGAAGGATGGATATAAGAAGGGGGTGATGAGAGAAGGAAGAGGGATGAGGAAAGTGGATGGGAGGGAAGGAGGTGTGGAGAGTGATGGGAGAGGGAAGGAGGTGAGGAGAGTGATGGGAGAGGGAAGGATGTGAGAGAGGATGGGAGTAGGTAGAGAAGGAGGGTGATGGGAAAGGGATGGGGAGATAACAAGGAGAAATAGGAGGAGAGGGTGGGGAGATAAGGAAAAAGAGGACGATTAGTTAAAGAAAGAGAGGAGATGTGGGGAGGAAGGGAGATGGAACGGAATGGTGTACGTAATGGAATAGGGGGGGAGAGGAGGAATGAAGGGAGGTTGGGGAGAGGAAACGTCAGGAAGGGGAGGAATATGATGAAAGAGGAGTTGGGAGAGGGTGATATAATAGTGAAGGGGAGGAGGAGGGGAGATAGAATAGTAAAGGAGGGAGGGGAAGTAGATAGGGGAGGGAATCATAAGGAGAGAGAGAGAGAGAGAGAGAGAGAGAGAGAGAGAGAGGAGAGAGAGAGAGAATGGGGAGAAATAGGTTGAAATGAGAGATCGATCATTCTGGGACAATAGAGGTTAATAGGAGTTTAATGGGGAGGTTAATGGGGAGGAAAGAGAGTATCCCAAGTCCTTTCTCAGGTCAACAATGGAGGTGAGTTAGAGGACGTTAAGGTAAATAGTGTTAAGGGTGTTAATGGGTATATGTTAAGGGCTAAGGGTGACAATGGTAACTGATCCGAATTCAGGGTAAGGTAATGGAAACAGTCAGACTTAAGGGTCAAATTCAGATTAAATGTTGCATTTAAGGAGACCTAATGGGACAAATGATGAGATTTAAGAGTTAAAATAAAGGTAAATGGTGAGTGTTAAGGGATGAAATAAAGGAAATTGTGAGAGTTAAGGGTAAGGGGTTGAGGATGTAGGGTATCCCTACAAGCCCCTGACAGCCCTGAATTATCACCAGAGGCAGATGATTGTTAACAAGGCTAGTTAGGAGGGTCGTTTAGAGGTGGGATGCGGCGTAGGCGGGTGGGGTGGGTATAGGCGTTGTGGGGATGGGTGTGGGCGTTAGGATGGGGAGGCATAGGCGTAGTTATTGAGGTCAAGGAATGAATCTGAAATGAATGGAGAGAGAGAGAGAGAGAGAGAGAGAGAGAGAGAGAGAGAGAGAGAGAGAGAGAGAGAGAGAGAGAGAATAAAAGACGAACGGATATAGAGAGAGAATAAACAGAGGGAGGAGACAAAAGACAGAGGTCAGGGAGAGGCATAGAGGGGAAGGAAAGAGGAGGAGGGAGGGAAGGAGGAAGAGGAAGGAGGGATGGGTGTTGAAGGATTATCCGGTACATTACACACATTCAATCACCAGATTCACACTGCTCCGTACGTTGAAATATCCTAAACTAACTAACCCTAACACTAGATGAAAAATTCTAAAAGCCCGTAAACCAAAAATATTCTCATCTCTATTACGTTAATGTATCTAACAAGACCAAACCAACATTTATTCTCAATTGATCTACGTGAAATTTTCCACTTATTGGTAGTATGAGAAGGTGCATTACCGGCCCACTTAACCGGCGACACAAAGATTCTCAAAGGATCTCAGACCGAGTTTCTCCTGAAGTCGGTGACGTGAGAACCCAGGTAATGTGGCTTACATAACAAAAGAACACGTAACTTTCTATAACCCCAAAAACACGTGGCTTTCTCTATAACCAAAAGAACACGTAGCTATAACCAAAAAACACGAGCTTTCATAACCAAAAGAACACGTGGCTTTCTACTAACCAAAAGAACACGTGGCTTTTTCATAACCAAAATATATATGGCTTGCTTGTTTTGTGAAATTAGCTTAGTGTTATAAATTAATATGACACGAACAGGTGTACAAGACAGGTATAATGAGCTTGAAATATAATGTTTAATAGAAATTGAAATGGAGTTCTTGAACTATATATTTGATTCTGAGTTACGATACATAATTGCACAGGCGATGGAGAGATAGCACTCTCCCCTCTCTCTCTCTCCCTCGAGCTATGAAGGAGAGAAGCAATTGTACACAAGGGATTGTTGGGAAGAGGCGAGACGGAAGAGGAAAAATTGTCGGGATAAGGGGAGAGAGGGGAGAGAGAGAGAGGGAGGTAAGAGGCGAGATAGGGAATGATGAGACGAGGAAAAAAGAAAGGGGAGAGGGAGAGGTTGATGGGGAGAAGGAATAGAGGCGATGATAAGGGAAAGGAAAGGTGAGGGGGAAGGGGGTAGGGAAGGGTGATGGGGTAAGGAGAGAAGGGTGACAGGGGCAGGAGGCTGTGAGGAGGAGTGGGGGGAGCCAGATTGATATGCAAGAATGCCACCAGCACAGATGCGTTTTCAGCCATTTTTGTATAGTTATGTGTGTGTGTGTGTGTGTGTGTGTGTGTGTGTGTGTGTGTGTGTGTGTGTGTGTGTACATGTGAAAGGAAACTTTCACTGTATTGTTTGAAAGATTTATGTCTGGTTGGTCAGGCCGTGCGTATAACAAGAGAGGTTGTATGTCACGGAGAAGACGAGATCTCTCTCCTGTGTTGCATATTCTCACATTTGTTTGCATAAATGAGGTCTGTGATTTTAATTCCAGGA
>NW_024745241.1:0-10000 GCF_018991925.1 Homarus americanus | reverse complement strand
AAAGACTGTGGGGAGAAATGGATAAGGAGAAGGAGGAGGAAGGGTAAGGAAGGGAGGTGAGGGTGGGGAAGGAGGAGGAGGAGAGAAAGGACTGGACAGGGAAAGAAAGTGTGGAGGAGACCAAGTAAGGAGAAAAGGGAAGGAGAAAGGAGGGGAGGGAAGGAGAGGAGAAAGGAGGGGAAGGAGAATCCAAACACAGGTATCCCCTCCATACAAGGCCTGAGTTAAGCAAGATAAAGAGAGACAAAAAACACGACGTAGACACACACACACACACACACACACACACACACACACACACACACACACACACACACACACACACACACACACACACACACACACACACACACACACACACACACGAAGGATTTAAAATATCTATTGCTGATTATTGTTATTATTTTAATTATTATTAATATTATTTGTATTATTATTTATCCGAGTATCATCATTATTATTTATTATATTTAATAAAGATTAGATCGAGCATAACTTAGGATCAGGAACACAATGGGGCTTAAATGAGGGAACACACCAGGCGCACCTTAGTGAACACATACAAGGGGTGTAGGGAATGAAAGGTGACGTAACAGAATAGGTGAAGGTGACGTAACACACAAGGTGAAGATTTAAGACTTAGGAAACAGAGATAATAAAGAGCAGGTGTAGCTGAGAGGAGAAGGAGGAGGAGGGGGGGGGTTAGTGGAGGTGAGGCAGGTGGTAGTAAGCTAATGGAGGTAGGCAGGTGGGTTAAGTGAGGAGAGTAGAGAATGGAATTGGTGTTGTGGGGGGGTAGAGGTGTGTGGGGCAGGTGTGGTGGTGGTGTGTGTGTGTGTGTGTGTGTGTGTGTGTGTGTGTGTGTGTGTGTGTGTGTGTGTGGGGTATTTATAAGGATAATCTCCCTAACACTACAATCGTTAAGTACTACAACAACAACAGCCAATAACAACAACAACTTAAAACCCATAAAATAAGGCTTTTTATACCCTTAAGTCTTCCCTAAGTCACAAGTCTTAAAGATCCTTGGCTGTGGTCAGTAAAGTAGCCATACTTACGGCATCTTACGCCCCCTCGTTTAAGATATTGGAGCCACGAGAGGGATAACAAAAGCGAAACAGTCATAGAAAACGATAATATGATAGAAAACGATCATATAAGGAGCCACGAGAGGGATAACAAAAGCGAAACAGTCATAGAAAACGATAATATGATAGAAAACGATCATATAAGGAGCCACGAGAGGGATAACAAAAGCGAAACAGTCATAGAAAACGATAATATGAAAGAAAACGGCCATATAAGGAGCCACGAGAGGGATAACAAAAGCGAAACAGTCATAGAAAACGATAATATGATAGAAAACGGTCATGTAAGGAGCTAACAGATGGATAACAAAAGCTAAACAGTCATAGAAAACGATAATATGATAGAAAACGGTCATATAAGGAGCTAACAGATGGATAACAAAAGCGAAACAGTCATAGAAAACGGTCATGTAAGGAGCTACAAGAGGGAAAAACAGTCATAGAAAATGGCTCTTGAAAACAGTCATAGAAAACGGGACCGACGAGAGGGATAACTAAAGAAAATGGTCATTATATGCTACAGAAAAGAGGCTTGAACTCTGTGTCATAAAAAAAAACATGAACCACAGTCTAACTTTACTCCTCAGCATCCACTAGGACAGTAGGTAGGTAGGGCAATGGGGTTATGGGGTAGAATAAATGGGGAAGAAATTAGTCCTTAGGGGATAGATGGGTGTAGGGAGTGGGATAGATAAAGGTATAGAATACAGAAGAGGGACGAAATGGGATAGGAGTTAGAAGAAATGGGTGAAGGAAGTGCTCTAAAAGGGATGGGTGAAAGGAGAGGGGGAGAATGGGGAGATAGAATACAATAAAGGAGAGAAAATGGGATAGAGGATAGAAGAAATAGGAAAGATAAGACTCTGAAGTGGAGGGGGAGGCAAAGATGGGAGAGGAGAATGGGATATATTAAAAAGAGTGGGATGGGAGGTGGGAAAGGGGGAAGATTCTGTTTAACTGGGAGAGGTATAGGAGGAGATGACGATGGTGTTCCTGAGTGATAGACGCAAAAGATATCAAGGTGTTCGAGTCTGGATTATCTGGGAATGAACTGGAATATCTGGAATACGAAAAAGGTGAGGTTGAGATATCTGGAATACGAAAAAGGTGAGGTCAAATCTGGAATATCTGGAATATGGGAGGAAGGCGAGGTCGGGACTGGAATCGGGCCAAAATAAGGCAGGTCACTCGTAAAAAGATGAACAGCTCAAGTTGTGGTCTGGAATGTAGATGAAATTCGCAAATCGTAAGTTGAGGGGAGGAGGGGGGGGGGAGGAGCTCGTGTAGGGGTTAGGGAGGAGAGATAGGTAGGAGGAGAGATGGGGACTAAGGCAAGATGAGAAGAAGGAGAAGAGGAAGGAGGAGGAGGAGAAGGGGAGAATGTATGGAGGACAGGAGACTCGACGGCACCGGATGGAGGTCAGGGAGACTCCAGAGAAGTCGGATGGAGGTCAGAGATACCCCAGAGAGGCTAGAGAGACTCCAGAGAGGTCGGATGGAGGCCAGAGGAGACTACCTAGAGAGCTGTTATGCCAGAAGGTCGTATCCAACAGTGCCGCCGTAACTTGGTTGTTTTTATCGTGTCGGGGAATCCGAGGCCAAAGGTTTACAGCCCCTCACTCATGAGTTAATGACACCACACTAACTTCCTTTTTGTCCAATAACTTTTTTATGGCGCGAGTTTTGGAGCAACAATCGTACGCCAGGTCATTGTGTGTGTGTGTACAATTATGTTTTATGTGTACTGAGAGGTAATGGGTTAGTCTACACGTGTCTGGTGAAAATTATTATTATTATTATTATTATTATTATTATTATTATTATTATTATTATTATTATTATTATTATTATTATTATTACTATACAAAGCTATGTTTCATATTTCTTAAAGACTCTCTATATTAATAAAAACATTACTTCTCGTTGCCTTTGCTTGCGGTAGACCACATTATAATTATATAGTCATAAAAGCAATATCACGTACCTCTTACGGGCTGTTATACTCTTGTCTAGGTTAAATCATTACGTTTGAGAGTTAATGAGACAAAAGTTCAAAACTAAATGACAGGTTCAGAAACTACCTTGTGGGACTACTACCTGGGGTTAATTACTCTATTCTGCCTGTACTGTTACCTGGTGGAACTCATTCTACTTGTACTGTTACCTGGTGGAACTCATTCTACCTGTACTGTTACCTGGTGGAACTCAGTTTACCTCTACTGTTACCTGGTGGAACTCATTCTACCTGTACTGTTACCTGGTGGAACTCAGTTTACCTCTACTGTTACCTGGTGGAACTCATTCTACCTGTACTGTTACCTGGTGGAACTCAGTTTACCTCTACTGTTACCTGGTGGAACTCATTCTACCTGTACTGTTACCTGGTGGAACTCATTCTACCTGTACTGTTACCTGGTGGAACTCATTCTACCTGTACTGTTACCTGGTGGAACTCATTCTACCTGTACTGTTACCTGGTGGAACTCATTCTACCTGTACTGTTACCTGGTGGAACTCAGTTTACCTCTACTGTTACCTGGTGGAACTCATTCTTCTTGTGCTGTTACCTGGAAGAGGAAGACACAGGATACATTGTTAGGAGGAATAGACAGGATACATTAAAGGGAGGGAGACACAGGATACATTAAAGGGAAGGAGACAGGATACAGTAAAGGGAAGGAGACAGGATACAGTAAAGGGAGGGAGAGACAGGATACATTAAAGGGAGGGAGAGACAGGATACATTAAAGGGAGGGAGAGACAGGATACATTAAAGGGAGGGAGACACAGAGGATACATTAAAGGGAGACACAGGATACATTAAAGGAGGGAGCACAGGATACATTAAAGGGAGGGAAGACACAGAGGATACATTAAAGGAGGGAGACACAGGATACATTAAGGGAGGAGACACAGGATACATTAAGGGAGGGGAGACAGGATGCATTAGGGAGACACAGGATACATTAAAGGGAGGGAGACACAGGATACATTAAAGGGAGGAGACACAGGATAAGTAAAGGGAGGAGACAGGATACATTAAAGGGAGGAACACAGGATACATTAAAGGGAGGAGACACAGGATACATTAAGGGAGGAGACAGGATGCATTAAAGGAAGAGACACAGGATACACATTAAAGGGAGGAGACAGGATGCATTAAAGGGAGGGAGGGAGCAGGATACATTAAAGGGAGGGAGACACAGGATACATTAAAGGGGAGGGAGACAGGATGCATTAAAGGGAAGAGACACAGGATACATTAAAGGGAGGGAGACAGGATGCATTAAAGGAGGGAGGGCAGGATACATTAAAAGGGAGAGGAGACACAGGATACACATTTAAAGGGAGAGCAGGATGCATTAAAGGGAGGGAGAGACAGGATACATTAAAGGGAGGGAGACACAGGATGCATTAAAGGGAAGGAGACACAGGATACATTAAAGGAGGGAGACACAGGATACATTAAAGGAGGGAGACACAGGATGCATTAAAGGAAGGGAGACACAGGATACATGTGAGGAGGGACACAGGATACATTAAAGGGAGGGAGACAGGATCTGCATACATAGAAGGAAAGGAGACAGGATACAGCGTAGGAAGGGAAGACACATGCTACATCGTAAAGAGGAAAACAAAGGATACAGTGTAGGGTGGAGGACACAGGATACAGCGTAGGGTGTATAATGAATGTGTGTCCGGTGCGAGAGACACGTGTGTTATGCCATCTGTCTGGCAGGATGTGGGCTGTTATTGTCTGTGAATACATCAACACCCAGTTAAAAGTGTGTGTGTGTGTGTGTGTGTGTGTGTGTGTGTGTGTGTGTGTGTGTGTGTGTGTTGTTGCTTGGAGTACTTTAAAGACCTTGGCAGGTGAAACACCTTAGCCATATAAAAAGCTTCCTCCTCCTCCTCCTCCTCCTCCCTCCCTTCGTCCTCCTCCTCCTCCCTCCTCCTCCTCCTCCTCACCTCCTCCTCACAGTCTGATAAATACGAAAGATAGAGGTTGCAACTATTGTGTATCAGTTGTTTTGTCTTACCTGTGACCTTCACCTAAGAGGAGAAGCCACAGCCTAACCTAACCTGAGCAGTAGTAGTTTTAGATATTAATGTGTGGAAGTGAGTACGGGGAGGGAGTGTGAGGCAGGGGAGGCCCGGAGGGCTATGTGTTGGATGGAGGAAATTAATACACTGTAGCTCCCCCGAGAGATACAACAACATCTTGGAGGTGTTGCTAAAGAGAGTTTGGAAAATGTTTGGAGGTGTGGGTCGTGGTCACCAACCCTCAGATCTGTGGAGAGCGTATTGATTCATTATTATTATTATTATTATTATTATTATTACTATTATTATTATTATTATTATTATTATTATTATTATTATTATTATTATTATTATTATTATTATTATTATTATTATTATTATTATTATTATCCACTAACACTTTATCTCTTATTACAGGTGGACGTTGGATCACCGTCAGTAATTAAGGTGAGTGTGTCTCCCTATCCGTAGTCTTAACTCTTACTCACTACTTTACCTGCCGAATACCTGTCACCATTACGTCACTCAGTCAGGTAGGAGCGTGATAAAGAACCACAGGTGGACGAAAAGGCTTTTGGAAACTGTAGGGAAAGAGAGTGATGTTTTTATTCCGTATGTAAGTATAGTATAATAATTGGCGGGTGTTCTGTGTCTGTTGAAGCGTTAGATGTTTTGTGCTTGATATTGTCACTCTCTCACTTGGTCACTGACGGAGAGAAATTATTTACTTTGGGGTTTATAAGTGATTGGTTCTTTGGTGTGTGTGTGTGTGTGTGTGTGTGTGTGTGTGTGTGTGTGTGTGCAGTATAAATTCCACACTAAAATATATAAAAACGTAAATAAACAATAAAATATAGTTGTGTATCATGATTTTTTTTCTTCTAATAATTAAAAACTAATTTGTCTCATTATTTAAAGATGAATATTTTTTTTAATCATCTGGACAATTATATAACAATAGGTGAAAAATATTTACTCGTCACAGAAAAAAAAGACATTTGAGTGACTCCTTTAATAATGACTAACACACACACACACACACAAAGTTTTTATAATCATTCATAAAATTAGTAAGTTAGCCAATTAATTATGTATTCATTTCATAATTATAACTTTAACTAGACTGTATTTTTCCCGACCCAGAATAGTTTTTGTATTTATGAATTTTTACAGTACAGTCAACTACTAAAGTCAGTTCACCTCTCCCACTGAACCACGAACCCCCGAGAGATTCAGACTCGTGAACCTGAAGCAGTAGACTGATACATTATTCTATCCCCTAAATTCTTCGGGTTCATGAGTAAAGTGAAATATTATACTATTAACAGCTATAAAAAATATATATATTGCTAAAAAATACATAAATAAAATCTAAATATTAAAACAGATACAACTTTAAGTGAATAAGAAACAAAATAAAGCAAGAATTATTTAGATATATAAATAAAACCTGAAAAATACAAAAAAGTAAAGGACAAAAATATTAAAGTAGATAAAATAATTGTGAAAAAAATATAAAAAGTAAACTAAAAGAATTATAAGGTAAAAAAAAATCTAAGGTTGGAAAAAGTTAGAGAAGGTCGATGGATATTTACGATGGTTAAATAATTTGTTGGTGGTCAGTAGACGGTGTGTTAAATTACCGTAAAGGGAGAAGGAGGAAGGAAGAGGAAAGGGTCAAGAGGAGGGAGGAGGAGGAGGAGGAGTAAAGGGTTAGGCGTTGGGAAGAGGAGGGTAGGGTCAAGGGGAGGGAAGATGAAAAGGAAGGGAGGGGAAGAGGAAGGGAAGAGGAAGGGGAGGAGGGAAGGAGGGGATAAGAGAAGAGGGTGAAAGTGGGAAGAGAACGGAAGAGAAAATGAGGAGGAGGAAGAGAAAAGGGGGTAGAAGAGGAAAAGGGTAAGAGGTTCGAGAATGAAGGAGGAAGAAGAAGGAAAGTAGGAAAGGGAAAAGAAAGAACGAAGAAAAGGAGGAGGGAATTAAAACTAAAGGGAGGAAAGATTTAACGGGAAATCAGGAAGAAGGAAGAAGAGTAACAGGAAGAGGAGGAACGAAGGGAGAGGAGGGAGGTAGGGAGTAAGGGAGAGGATTAGGAAGAAGGGAACAGGAAGGGACGGGGGGCGTAAGACGGTAAGTATCGGAGGACAGAAGGTAGAAGGCGGTAGATTAAATTGACAGTAGGTAGACGGTGATGGCCAGGGGTCGGGGGGGGTAGATTTAGGAGGTAGAGAGGGGGGCGGTAGAGGGTAGGGAAAGGGATAAAGTAGGTAGAGGGAAAGGAATAAAAGAGGAGGGGAATAGGGTGAGAGAGGGGGAGGGGTAGAAGGAAGGGGGGAGGCTGTTATCTCCTGTTGGCTCTGTTACCTTGTTGATATAGTGACAGGGGGTGATAGTAGTGATGATGGTAGTGGTGTCAGAGGGGGATAGTGGTAGTAGTAGTGATTGTGTCGGTGGTGGTGCTGTCAAATGGTGGTAGTGGTGTTAGTAGTGATGGTGTCAGTAGTAGTGGCAGTAATGATGGTGTTAGTAGTGGTGGTGATGGTGGCAGTAGTAGTGGTGGGGAGCTGTAGTCCCCACTGCGTCAGGTTCAGGGTCAACCTGCCTGGCTGTCCACACGTCCCCACCACCTGCACCCACCTACACCCACTCTGCACCCATCTACACCCACCTGCACCCATCTGCACCCATCAACTGCACCCATCTACACCCTGCACCCATCTGCAACCCACCCACACCCACCTGCAACCCATCTACACCCACCTGCACCCATCTGCAACCCACCCACACCCACCTGCAACCCACACACCCACAACCCACCCCAACCCACACCCACACCTGCACCCATCTACACCCACCTGCACCATCTGCACACCCACACCCATCTGCACCCACACCCACCTCACCCACACCCACCTGCACCCATCTACACCCACCACCTGCACAACCACCACCCATCTGCACCCACCTGCACCCATCTGCACCCCACCTCACACCACTGCACACACACCCACACCTGAACCATTCCACCGGCCCACACATACCCCACCTGCACCCATCTGCACCCACCGCAAACCCATCTGCACCCACCCACACCCACCTGCACCCATCTACAACACCCACCTGCAACCCATCTGCAACCCACCTGCACCCATCTGCACCCACCCACACCCACCTGCACCCATCTACACCCACCCACACCCACCTGCCATCTACACACCCACCCCACACCCATCTGCACCCACCCACACCCACTCCAACCCACACCCACACCCACCTGCACCCACCCACACCCATTACCCACCACACCCATCTGCACCCACCACACACCCACCTGCACCCACTACACCCACCCACACCCACCTGTAACCCATCTACACCCACCTGCACCCACCACCTACACCTATCTGCACCCACCCACACCCACCTCGCACCCATCTGCACACACCACCCATCAACCCACCTGCACCCATCTGCACCCACCCCACACCACCTGCAACCCATTCCACCCACCCACACACCCACCTGCAACCCACACACACCCACCTGCAACCCACCCACACCCATCTGCACCCACCCACACCCATCCGCAACCCACCTGCACCCATCTACACCCACCTGCACCCATCTACACCCACCTGCACCCATCTGCACCCACCTGCACCCATCTGCACACACCCAATGCACCCATCTCACACCCACCTGCACCCATCTACACCCACCTGCTCCACTCAACCCACCCAAACCATCTGCACCCACCTACACCCACCTGCACCCATCTACACCCACCTGCACCCATCTGCACCCACCTGCAACCCATCTGCACCCACCCACCCACCTGCACCACCTGCACCCATCTACACCCACCTGCACCCACCTGCCCCATCTACACCCACCTGCACCCACACACCCATCTGCACCCACCCACACCCACCTGCACCCATCCACACCCACCTGCAACCCATTCACACCCACCTGCACCCATCTGCACCCACCTACACCCATCTGCACCCACCTGCACCCACCTGCACCCATCTGCACCCACCACCCATCTGCACCCACCTCACCCATCTCCCACCTACACCCATCTGCACCACCTGCACCCACCACACACCCACCTGCAATCCACACCCACCCCACCCATCTGCACCCACCTGCACCCATCCACACCCACCTGCACCCATCTGCACCCACCTGCACCCATCCACCCACACCCATCTGCACCCATCTGCACCCCCATCTGCACCCACCTACACCCATCCTGCACCCACCCATCTGCACCCATCTGCACCCACCTGCCCATCTGCCCACCTACACCCATCTGCCCCCACCCATCTGCACCATCTCACCCATTCCATCTGCCACCCCCACCCCCATCTGCCCACCCCACCACCTACACCCATCTGCACCCACCCCCCTGCACCCACCACACCCACCTGCCCATCTACACCTACACCCATCTGCACCCACCTGCCCACCCCACCTGCCCACATCTGCACCCACCTGCACCCATCTGCCCACCTCCATCTGCCCATCTGCCCTGCACCCATCTGCACACCTCACCCATCTGCCCACCTGCACCCATCTGCACCCATCTACACCATCTGCCCACCTGCACCCATCTCCCCACCTGCACCTGCCCACCTACCCATCTACACCCCACCCACCTCACCCATCTCCCCCATCTGCACCTGCCCATCTGCCCACCTGCCCATCTGCCTGCACCCATCTGCCCACTCACCCACCTGCCCATCTTACCCCACCTACCCATCTGCCCACCTACATCTGCCCACCTACACCCATCTGCCCACCTCCCATCTGCCCACCTGCACCCATCTGCACCCACCTACACCTCCCACCTACCCACCCCATCT
>NW_024745240.1:0-7147 GCF_018991925.1 Homarus americanus | reverse complement strand
CACTCCCAGGTACACCTCTGACACTCCTAGGTACATCTCAGACACTCCTAGGTACACCTCTCACACTCCCAGGTTCACCTCTGACACTCCCAAGTATTCCACTGACATACCCTGGTACACCTCTGACACTCCCAGGTACACGTCCAACACTCCAAGATACACCTCTTACACTCCCTGGTACATCTCTGACTTTCCCAGGTATACCTCTGACACTGGCAGGTACACCTCTGACACTCCCAGGTACACCTCTTTCACTCCCTGGTTTTCCCCTGACACTCCCAGGTACACCTCAGACACTCCTAGGTACACCTCTCACACTATTAGGTACACCTCTCACACTCCCAGGTTCTCCTGTGACACTCCCTGGTAATTCTCTGACACTCCAGGGTACAGCTCAGACACTCCCAGGTACACCTCTGACATTCCCAGACACACCTCTGACCCTCCCAGGTACACCGCTGACACTGCCAGGTACACCTCTGACACTCCATGTACACCTCCGACACTCCCAGGTACACCTCTGACACTCCAACGTACTCCACTGACACTCCCTGGTACACCCCTGACACTCCCAGGTGCACCTCCGACACTCCCAGGTACACCTCTGACACTCCCAGGTTCTCCACTGACATTCCCTGGTACACCACTAACACTCCCAGGTACACGTCCAACACTCCCAGATACACCTCTGACAGTACCAGGTGCACCGCTGACACTCCCAGGTACACCGCTGACAATGCCAGGTACACCTCAGACACTGTCAGGTACACCTCAGACACTGCCAGGTACACCTCAGACACTGCCAGGTACACCTCAGACACTCCAAGGTGCACCTCTGACACTCCCAAGTGCACCTCTGACACTCCCGGGCACACCTCTGACACTCCCAGGTACACCTCAGACACTCCCAGGTACACCGCTGACACGCCCAGGTACACCTCTGACACTCTCAAGTACACCTCTGACACTCCCAGGTACACCTCCGACACTCCCAGGTACACCTCCGACACTCCCAGGTACACTTCTTACACTCCCAGGTACACCTCCGACACGCCCAGGTAAACCTCTGACACTCCCAGGTACACTTCTCACACTCCCAGGTACTCCACTGACATTCCCTGGTACACCCCTGACACTCCCAGGTATACCTCTGACACTCCCAGGTACACCCCAGACACTCCCAGGTACACTTCTCACACTCCCAGGTATTCCTCTGACACTCCTAGGTACTCCTCTGTCACTCCCTGATACACGTCTAACACTCCCAGGTACACCGCTGACACTCCCAGGTACACCGCTGACACTGCCAGATACACCTCAGACACTGCCAGGTACACCTCAGACACTGCCAGGTACACCTCACACACTCCCAGGTACATCTCAGTCACTCCAAGGTGCACCTCTGAAACCCCCAAGTGCACCTCTGACTCTCCCAGGCACACCTCTGACACTCCCAGCACTTTGACACTCCCAAGCATGCCTCATACCCCAGGCATACCTCCGACACCCCAGGTTCATTTTTACACTCCCTGGTGGCTACCCCTGACACTCCCAGGTACACCTCTGACACATTCCCAGATGCACCCCAGACACTCCCAGGTACACTTCACACTCCCAGGTACACCTCCGACACCTGCAGGTACACCTCTGACACTTGTGTGCACCCTCTGACACCCCAGTGTACACCCCCACTCCCCAGGTACACGTTTGACACTCCCAGGTATTCCACTGACATTACCTGGTACACCTCTGACACTCCCAGGTACACCGCTGACATTGGCAGGTACACCTCCGACACTCCCAGGTACACCTGCGACACTCCCAGGTACACCTCTGAGACTCCCAAGTACACCTCTGACACTCCCAGGTAATCCTCCGACACTCCCAGGTACACCTCCGACACTCACAGGTACACTTCATACACTCCCAGGTACACCTCAGACTCTCCCAGGTACACCTCTGACACTCCCAGGTACACCTCCGACACTCTCAAGTACATCTCTGACACTCTCAGGTACACCTCTGACTCTCCCAGGTACAACCTCTGACACTCCCAAGTACACCTCTGACACTCCTAGGTATTCCACTGACACTCCCTGGCCCCTCCCACTCCCCAGGCACACCCCTGCACACCCCTGTGCACCTCAGACACCCCAGGCACACCCTCTAGTCCCAGGCACACCTCTCAGACACCCTAGGCACACCTCCTGACACTCCCATGTACACCTCTTACACTCCCAGGTACTCCTGTGACACTCCTTGTTATTCTCTGACACTCCCAGGTGTGGTGTGGTGGATGTAATCCTAGACAAGGTTCTTGAAACTCCAGGGCACGAGCAGTAGGTATATTCAATAAGTGTACAAGACTGGGCGTGATAGCCAACCGATACAGGAGCGGTTACTAGGGACCCCGGACCGTAGGTAGGCCGAGGCCGATCTGAGGGAAATTAGCTAGCCAGGCAAGGGGAGTTGCTAGACATTTCTAGGACAATAAATGAGGTCTTCTAATTACTCGACTAGCGCGGTACAGACATAGTACATCGGGACATAGTAAATGAACATAGGCATTAGACATAAGCATGGACATCAGACATGCTATAATAATATGTAGTAATACAGACATGTGAATAAATGGTACAATGAATGGTAACAAGAGTCCTGGCGTCAGGCGTGTTCACATATCTTGGTATGTACATATCTATACACCTCCCTCCCCCTTTACGCTCGTAGTGCAATCTCGAGCGGCTACGGACTCTTTTTCCATGAGTCGGGGAGAGCGGCGAGGGACAATGGGAGGATCAACTGACGACCTTCGTTCCTGGTCTGGGCAAGGGGACACAGGGGACGGGGAGGAAGGTTCGTCACTAGAGGATGGCACTGGGCGGAGGTGGCGTCTGTTTCGCCACCACACACGACCACTGGGGAGGCGGACTTGGTACGAACGAGACTCGCCACGGCCCATGACGACCCCAACCTTGTCCCAGCGGTGTGACGTCGGGTCCTGGATTCGTACTTGCTGGCCGACGGCCAACCTGGGAAGGGGGCGGGCTTGGGCGTCATAGTGGCTTGTCACTTGGGCCATCCGGGCAGCCTCACGGCGGTCACACTCGTCCGCCTTGATCTGCCATTCATCTAAGAAGGACTGGGGGTGGGCAGGCACACAAGTACGAAGGGGGCGGCCATACAACACCTGGGCAGGAGAGCGTCCGGCAGGGGTAGGGGTGTTACGGAGTTCCAGTAGGCCCCTGTCGAACTCCTCGCAGTCCAGGTTCCCCGCCGGTGCTGTCTTGAGGATGAGGTATTTTACGGACTTTACCGCTGCCTCGGCGTGGCCATTCGCCTGCGGGTAATGAGGGGAGGTGACGATGTGGTGGACGCCCCAGCGTTCGGCGAAGCTCTTGAACTCGTGGCTATTGAACGGGGGCCCACCGTCGGTTCGGAGGCGGAGAGGCACTCCGACTTCCCGGAAGAAGCAACAAAACATCCGGATGACCCTGGAAGAGGTGGTGTCCCGACCACAGGGAACTACCACGGGCCATCCAGAGAGCCTGTCGGCGACCACCAGGAAAGACTTCCCGGCCACATTAAAGAAGTCGGCGGACACGGACTCAAAGGGCCGCTTTGGGAGGTCATTGCACAGGTACGGCTCTTGTTGCTGGCTGGGTTGGAGTTGCTGGCAAGGCTCACAGGCCTCAACCGTGCTCTTAATATCGGCGTCAATACCAGGCCAGAAGACGGTCTGACGGGCTCTGCGCCTGGTGGCTTCAACGCCGCGGTGGCTGTCATGGAGGCGGGATAAGGTGCGCCGGCGGAGGGCAGTGGGAACGACGATCCTGGGGCCGTACAACACCAGCTCTCCGTCCGCATAGAGGCTATCCCTTAGCTTCCAGAAGGGGAGGGCGGAGGTGTGAATGTCGTAGCGGTTGGTGGGGAATCCAGCGGAGACGTAGTCGAGGAGTTGGACGTATGCCGGGTCTTGAGCGGCGGCGATGCGAAGCTCCTGGAGAGTCCTATCGTCTTCGATGGAGGGCGTCGTCGTCGTCTTCTCAGCAAGAGAAGTGGCTGTGTGTGTCACTAAAGACCGAACGTGAGCAGTGGCCGTGGTACAGTCGACTTCATCTTCAGGTGTGGGGCGACTAACAGGGGCTCGGGAGAGGGCGTCTGGTATGCACAGAAGCTTCCCGGCGCGCCACACAGCTGTAAAGACGTAAGGGGCGGTCTTCTCTTTGAGACGCTGGAGGCGAGGATTTTCGATGGCGTCCAACGTGTAGTGATTAAGAATGGGTATGAGCGGGCGATGGTCCGTCATGAGGGTGAAATGCCCAATGCCGAACAGGTAAAGGCGGCACTTGGCCATAGCCCAGGCGACTGCCAGCATCTCTAGTTCAATGGTGGCGTATCTGGTCTCCGTGTCCGTCAAAAACCTGGAGCCACACTGAACTAAGCACAGTCTACCCTGGCCGTGGTCTTGAAGGAGGGCATATCCGAGGTCGTATAGACGGGAGGCGTCGGTCTGGAGGACCACTGGTAAGGACGGGTCGAAGGGTGCCAGGACTGATGGTGACAGCAACGCCTTCTTAACATTCCTGAACGCTAGGTCGTGGTCAGGAGTCCAGAGGAAAGAGCGCTTGGGGCTCATGAGGGGGCGTAGAGGTTGGGCTGATGTGGCGATTTTAGGGGAGAAGTCGGCCAGCTGATTTACCAGGCCTATAAATGAGCGAAGGTCGGTCAGGTTCGCTGGAGTAGGGAAGTCCCTGATGGCCTTGACCTTCTCCTCATCAGCTGAGATCCCCTCTGGCGAGATGTTGTAGCCGCAGTAGTTAACTTGGGGGGCGGCGACCACAAATTTATCTTTGTTCAGGGTGATACCATGGGCACGACATCTTGTGAGCATCAGATGAACTCGGTTCAAGTGGGCCGGGAGATCATCGTCGAAGATCAGGATGTCATCTACGACCTTCACGCAGTTGGTGACACCCTGCAGAGCCATATCCCCACGGAGGCAGTACACATCCCCCGTTGCTGCGAAGCCCATGGGTCCGCGGCAGTGTTGGAAGCGGCCGTAGGGCGTGATGAATGTAGTGAGGTGGCGATCTTCTTCCGCCAGGTCGACTTGCCAGTACCCATGTAGTGCATCCGCCATGGTAAAGAACTTTGCAGACGGGGTGACGCTGCGGACTGCTTGGATGGGCGTAGGCGATGGATGGGCGGGACGGGAGACCTGCGAGTTGAGATGGGTGAGGTCCACTGTGATGCGAACACCTACAGGCTTGGGTGCCAAGACCATAGGGTGGCACCACTCGGAGGGCTCCTCCCCGGCGTGTCTGATGATCCCCTGCTGCACCAGAGAATCGAGCTCCGCCTTCACCTTGTCCCGTATGGCAAAGGGGATAGGCCTGGGTGTGTGGATGGCGAAAGGCGTCGCGCCAGGCTTGAGGTGGATTCTCATCGGGGGGCCTGTCATCTTCTTGAGCGGCGTCTTCTGGAGGTCGGGCTTGGAGACAAGGACGTCGCTAAACTGACGAAAAAAGAACTCCCGGGCGGCAGCAGGTGTGGTCATGGCTGAAACAGGTATCTCTGCACACCTGTTGAGGTGTGTCACAGCGAGGATGGGCTTTGGGAACTCGGATGAGACGATGGCCAAGTCCTGACAATGGCCACATGACAAGAGAGGGGTTTGGATGCCCTCATGGACGTGGACTGTGGCAAGGCAAGACTTGGGACCGAGCTGTAGTGTTGCCTTGAAGCAACCCAAAGGTGGAGACATCGGGGACCCGTCCGCTGTGAGCACGTCGTTCATGGCTGTGGGTGACAGGCTACTCCTGGGGATGTTGAGGGCGTCCAGGTGTGTTGGTCCAATCACCGTGATGTCCGCACCCGTGTCAGGTATCATCAGGAGGTTGGAAGAGTTGGTACCGTAGGACAGACGAACATTGACGGGCTTGGGGGACCTGTCACTCGAGGTATCATCCACGCGTTGGCATCCTTTGTTGTTCTTGGGAGACGGTGGTGTGGACGTTCTGTCGGGCTGTGAAGAGACGTTTTGACCTGGAGATGGAGGCTTCTTGGTGGACCTGCAACACTTGGCGAAGTGTCCTTGCTTGTTGCAAGCATTGCATGAGGCCTTGTTGGCAGGACATCGAGGTGTGCGGGGCCAATGGCCTTGAAACCCACAGTTTCGACATGTACTATCAGCCGCAGGGCACTTTCCTGGACCATGCTGGTGCTGACAGTTTCTGCAGGATTCGGGAGAAGAAACTGGTGACTGTGACGGGGGCTGTGGAGAGGACGTCGTCTGCATCTGGCGTTGATTCCTCTTGTAGGTGGAGACGGCGTGGACTTGAGATGGCGATGAGTGTATAGCTGAGGTAGCCTCTCTTGTGGCCTCATACGACCTGCAACAGGTGACGAAGTCGGTGAGGGAAGAGGCGGCGTCGAGGGTGAGGAGTTTCTGAAGCAGGTCCTCGTCACGTACACCCATCAGCAAGATCATCTTGAGCTGGATCTCAGCACAGGTTACAGGATCGCCTGTACATAGGTCCACCTCGGCTGCTAGGTCCTTAAGTCGTGCATAGAAGTCTGAGAATGATTCCCCAGAAGCTTGTTTGCAGGATAGCAGTTCCCTACAACGCAAAGCTTCATTGCGGAGGCCACGGAAATGACTCTGCAAGGCGTTTAAAACCTCTGTCACTGACCTGGGGGAGTCAGGGGGATGGCTAGCGTGTGCTCTAGGAGGCGTTGAACATCGAGGGAAATGCACGATCTTAATTGGATGAGTTGTTTATGAGGGGGCATTCGGTAGAGGTCAGACATAACAGCAAAGTCTTCGAAACGACGTCGCCATTGACGGTATACTTGATATGTTGCATCAGATTGAAGAGGTGGGGGACTGGGAACTGAAGACTTGCTGTGCAGGGGTGTACTCGAGACGGCAGGCGGTGGAGGAGGCACGGAGAGGTCGACGAGAGTTGAGACTGGAACGGGTGGTTGGGAAGACACTGAGGCATACCTAGGGGAGATAGGTGACGTGTGAGGAGGCGTTGTCTGAAGGATAGATGAAGAGGCTGAAGCTGGCGAGTTGGTTGTGGCAGCTGGTGAAGTCGTCCTCGTTGCCAGCAATTCCAATAGGTCCAGGAATTTGCGGTTA